>NC_056536.1:33636589-33936589 GCF_910596095.1 Thunnus maccoyii
GTTTTATTGGCTAAACATGTGAACACATACAAGGAAAATGCACTTAATACCTTTTAGTCTTAACTACAAATATATGAGTCTGGACAGACATGGAGGTAAACTGCAACTTGACTGTTTGGTGGAGGCAGACAACCATGAGGCGCTATTTTTAGTTTCTCTCTTCATCAGGCAGGTTGAGTTTTCAGGAGTGTTTGTCTGTGATGTTACTGATGACAGATCTCTGGAGTCTGGCGGGAGTTTCGTCTCGTCATCGCATCAGTAATTCCTTAACTGACGCTGATAACATCAACAAACCAAATGGGCTACAAGTGATGTCAGAAGTAAAAGCTTAGTGGAGTTTAACATCTCATTTCATCAGGACGCCCATTAATGACAAAACCATCAAGCAAATACAGAAACTAAAAGGACAGAATGGTGAATGTTTGTCAGCGACTTTGTTTATCTGAAATGTCTTTGCTAAACTTATCTTAAACTTTGCTTAAACTCTTTATTAAAGCCTTTTCTCTTAAAAAAGCATAAACCTATTTATAATGTTCTATAATAAAAATCTGTTTAATGTTAGAAACAAATGGTGGAAGAAGTACTCAGATATTGTACTTAAGTAAAAGTACCAATACAGCAGTATAAAAATACTTTATTACAAGTAAAAGTCCTGCATGAAAAATACATGTATTGCATACAATAAATGCACATAAGTATTATGAGCTTGATGTAGTTAAAGTATTGCAGTAAAAGTACATAAGTATTATGAGCTTGATGTAGTTAAAGTATTGCAGTAAAAGTAGTGGTTTGGTCCCTCTGACTGATATATTATTATATATGACATCATTAGATTATTAATAGTGAAGCATCAGTGTTAGAGCAGCATGTTACTGTTGTAGCTGCTGGAGGTGGAGCTAGTTTACACTACTTTATATACAGTTAGCTAGTTTAGTCCAGTGGTTCCCAACCTAGGGGTCGGGCCCCTCCAAAGGGTCAGCAGATAAATCTGAGGGGTCGTGAGATGATTAATGGGAGAGGAAAGAAGAAAAAACAAAGTTCTGATACACAAATCTGTTTTCAGTTTTTGGACTTTTTCTCTAATCTTTGATTTTTGGTTAATTATTGGATCATTTGAACATTTATTGAATGAATGAACAAATGTTTCATAACTGTAAACAAAGCTACTTTATTGGTCAGGAACCAATAAAGCCACTGTTTATTAAACTAAAGTCTCTAAAAATTTTCAGATTTGTTAGATTTTAAAATGTTTCAAATCACGTATTAAGTCAAAATTAAATTATTACTTGACAAAAGTTGTTTAAACTTTAAACTGTAAGGCAAAAAAAACAGTAAAAAATGAGGACTTGAAATGGTGAAAATGTGAAAGAGAAAAAAAATTTACTGAACATATTTAAAATGTATAACCCAAATGCCACATTGGCATCAGCATGAAAGGGATACTGAAAAAAGTTGTTTGATGTTATTATTTCTGTATCTGAATGGTATTATTCTGTGGTATTGTTCTCTGTAATTAATTGTAAACAAAAATGAATTTCAAATTAAAAAAAGTGAATAGTCCCTCATTCTCTCTCTTACAGCACGGTGTTGTGATGAACGCCTAAGACAGCCTGAAACACACACGCAGCCACACCATGAGTACGTCTGCAGTGCGCTCAGCCTCCCCACCTGAAGAGGAGCCGACCACGCCCCCTCCCATGACCACGCCTCCTCGCAAAGCCTCGGTCCGCCTTCAGGAGAGGTGGGTACTCACCACACACACACACACACACACACACACACACACACACACACACACGCACACACACACACACACACACACACACAAACAAAATGTTCAAAATATTATAATATTGGCAAGCTCCAGTAGCCTACTGGTTAAGATGAATGACATATAAACGTGATGTCCGCAGTTCAATTCTGGCAGCAGACCTTTGTTGCATGTCATACCCTCTCCCTACCCTTCTCATCTAATAAAAGCATAAAATGCCACCAAAAAACATATATTTAAAAAAATCATAATATTGAAAATTACCTTCTTTGCCAATAATGTCTTGACTTTCCAAAACATGCCGACTTTCTAAAACTGCCCTCCCTTTCCAAAAATGTCCACACTTTCAAACTGTTTTAAAGGGCACCTATTATGCTCATTTCCAGCTCTATATTTTTATTCTGGATGTCCACTAGAGTAGCTTTGCATGATTCACATATACTGGTCCTTTATGCAGCCCCTCAGTTCAGCCTCTGTCTCTAATAGGCAGTTTTAGCTCCTGTCTCTTTAAGGCCCCGCCTCCTGAAGAGCCCACTCTTTTCTGATTGGCCAGCTTTCCGGAAGCCTGCTGAGGTGCAGTATCAGAGTCCTGTTAAGTTACTGCGGATGAAAACCCAACATTTCCTGCTTTGCCGCTTTATAATAAGAGCTTTTAAATGACTAAATAATGGGAGCCTTTTACTGTGAAGAATTAACAGGAAATGAAACGTGTTCCTCGCTGAATTAGCTTCGTTAAAAAAGTTGAAAAAAGTAACGCCTGCACACTTACTCCAAGCCACAAAATTTAACATCGAAAATCCAAGTAGGTTCGAAACAGTCTTGATTAAATTTTGTGGCTTGGAGTAAGTGTGCAGGCGTTTTTTCATCGATGCTGCTTTCTAGTAGCTTTGCACCTACGTGATGTTCATATACATATATATATTTCTACTTTAAGTGTCCTCACTTTCCAAAATCGTCTTTCCAGAAATGTAATCACTGTCAAAAAATGTCCTAATTTTCCAAAATGTTGTATCTTTTCCACCAAAATATCTATTTTTTTTATAAAGATGTCCTCTGTCTTCAAAATTTTCCTTTTTTCCCATAATTGTTGTCCCTTTTCAAACATAACCTCACTTTCTAAAAATGCTCTTGCTCTTCACCATAAAACTTAAATATGTTCACACAAAGGTAGACCTACCAAACACAAGCCCATTGTCACGCTGTTTCTTGATTGTGCTTTTTTTGTAGGCGGGGCTCCAACCTGTCGCTGCTATTGGACGTGAGCAGCCTGGGGGCGGAGCCCGTCTGCTCTGTGTCCACCCCTAAGGAGGTGTGGCTTCAGTTGCTGCATACCTCCTCTCGACCTCTCACACACACACTCCTGCGGCAGGCTGCCATGGACACAAACACACTGAATGTAGAGTACCAGGTACAGCACACACGTTTGTAAGAAAACTAAATAGAAAATTGAAGTTAGTTTTAATAATGATGGCATGATGTGCCTTCATTTTAATGTCTAGTCCGTCCTTGTTTCTTTTACAGAAAATCCCTCCGAACTTTGTGAGCGCTGCAGAGCTTGATGTTCCGGGACACATGATCAAGGACAGATACAAAACCATCCTGCCCAGTCAGTAACTCTGCTTTCCTAAGTAGAAATACAGTAGACGCTGTTTCTACTCTTGTTTATTGTTGTCATTGTTTGTTTGTTTTTCAGACCCTGAGAGCCGGGTGATCCTGAGGAGCCCAGAGGAAGAGGTGGGACCAGACCGCTACATCAACGCCAACTACATTCGGGTCAGAGTCTAACTTTAATTTAGTTTGAGTCAGGTCACCCTGCTGCTGTCTGCAGCATCCCTGACACTGAAGCCTACAGAGGGCGACAGTGTTTCAGGTGATGGAACAACTCCACCCTCTCCACCCATGTAAAACAGTCTTTGATTTGATTTCTCTCTGAGCATCTCTTCTGAATTTTAGTCAAGATCAGAGAGTGTGACTCAGTTAAACTACCTCTAAACTTGTTCCGTCTGGCTCTCCATTCCTGATCCTGGCTTGTCTGTTGACTTTTCCGTTGTGCAGATTGTATTTGAGTGACAGGGTATGAAATTATTATCTGTGGAGTCGATGCAGGGTAGAAAGATGTTTCCTTAACCCCCCCCCTCCCCATCTGTGAGGAGGTATTTGCTAACCAGCCACCTCCATGAAAGGACTGCCAGGTGCTCATCTGACACGTTGCTGCTTTAAGATCAGAGCTGGATGCATTTAAAAAGTTCCTCTCTGGTGAAGGCATGCCAGCCGACAATTCAACCCTCTCCTGGTTAAACACCTCGCTGTCTGGAGCCAATCAGCAGCAACCAGGAGTGAGAGCTTCTTGTCCACCTGGACAGAGGTGGTTGTCAGAGGTGGAAGGAAAGCAAGTCCACATATGGCTGTGAATGAAAACTTCACCTCAGCCACTCTCTCAACCTCAAATCACTTCCTCAATGATCCTGAGCAGCCGCTGTGGCTCAGGAGCAGGGCTGGATTACTAACTGGGCAAAGCAGGCAACTGACCAGGAGCCCAAAAAGCCCAGGTTTACTCCATATTATTTGGGTCTACATCATTTGGTTGATTGGAAATTTGTTAGAAATTTGCACCACCGAAGAACAATATCTACTCTGACAGGTCCTCCATCCCTCATCCTGTAGTCTTGGTGCCGAAGATGGACTTAAATTAGTTTTAGTTTATATTGTGCTAATTTCTTGTTAAATTGTGTTTTAATGTATAAAATGTCAGACAGAAACAGTGAGAAATGCCCATCATTGTTCCCTGAAGCCCAAATCAACATATTCAAATTACTGGTTTTTGTCTGACCAACAGTCAAAACACAAAGATGTTGATTTTATGATCATGGAAAACAGGGGAAATGAGAAAATATTAACATTTGAGAAGCTGGTACCTTAAATTTTTGGCATTTGTGAGTTTTAAAATGATCTAAATTAATTTTCTGTCAAGTACTACCATATATAATGGGGTCAATAGGCGCCCCAACAACAACCTTTTGACCCAGGGCCCAATAGGAGGTTAATCCAGCCATGCTCAGGAGGTAGAGCTGTCTAAATATCAAAGTGTTCTTTAGCAAAACACTGAACCCCAAGTTGCTCCTTGCATGACATGTGAATGACAGGTAAATTGTAAGTTGACGGGAACGTGGCCACTCTGTTGTATTACACTGTACATTGAAAATAACCTCAGTATAAAGTTGTGATCTGCAGCACAACAAGCTAGTGAAGCTGTAAACAGAACCACATTCCTACACATGCTCAGCGGCGTCTGCCTTACACAGAACTACTCTCCTGAGACTGAAAACGTGATGCTGTTATTAGTCTTTGGAGCCGTTTCTAAACAAACTAACGTGACCAAACTCTTCATGATGAAGGAACGTGTCACCCAGTGCAGCAGTGTGGCTCACTGATGTGTTTTTAATCGTTTCTGGACAACAACAAGTGTATCAGGCTTTGATACACACACAACACTTGTTAGTAGATCAGTTGATTGTTGGTTAAGATCCAAACATGAGATTTGTTGACAAGGAGAAAAATATAGAAAATCTCCAGAATTATCCTAAAAAAAACATTGAAAATGGCTGCTGTAGCCATCCAGTGTCATCATATCACTTTCCAGTTTGAGCTTTATTATGTTATTATTCAGCTCCTGATTAGATTAGTTAGTGAAGAAAATATGTTTCCTGCAGTCATGAGCTGATAGAGAGTGTGACAGCGCTGTCACTCAGCGTAGGCGTCTTCTCGTTTGTGTGTAAGTGTGTGTGTGACGGACAGCTAAACAAACAGAAACTGAGATATGAGCCGTCGGTTTGTCTGCGTGGGAGTTTGACAACCAGGAAAACCACAGGAAGTGAAGGAGGAAGTGACATGTCCCTGACTCACCCCCTCAGCCTCCCCACTCTTCCCCCCCTCAGCCCACGCAGCCCTCACACTCTGCTGTGTGTGTGTGTGTGTGTGTAATTAAAACGTTGAGTTTTTGTAAAGCAAAAAGACACGTGCTGCACAAAACACACTTCTGTATATTTAGTCTTTACACATACGTATATATTTATTCATGTCCAGTACATGTTTATATTTTTTATATTTTGGTGACTTGCTGCAGGGACACTCGATGGTTGTTATTGATAAACAGAAAAGTCTTAGTCATTCACTTCCTGTCTAATGAGGTCAAGGTTGCAGGTTTGGTTTCAGAAGTTGAGCGGACACAATACATTTCATATCAACAGAGTGAGACAGAATTGTGCATATTAACACCAAAGACACCATTGCATAATGAGTACTTTTACTTTTGATACTTTAAGTACATTTTGCATACCAATACATATGTCCTTTTACTTATTCTATGTATGTACTTACTACTTTTCATTATGGCATTGCTACTTTTACTTAAGTAAAATACCTCTGTACTTCTTCCACCACTGCTCCTGCACTAACTACTGAAAACCAGTTTACTTAATTTCATTGCTAGTGAATGAGACTTAAAGCTTTCTTCAAAAAAAATTCCATAACTAAAATAAAGTTTGAGTCATCTAAAATCAATTCTTGTCTCAAGAACACTGTCCTTAGCTTTGACTGATCAATCAGTTCCTGTTTTGTTTCAGGAAAATATTAAATCCATCTGTTTAAAAAACATGCAGAGTCCTGAGTTGTGTCTGCAAAGCCTCCTCTCATACGACCCCAACAACCTCCACTAATCCAAACCTGTCTTCTAAAAATTATGTTCACATACTAATAATTGGTGTCTTGTTTTTATAACAAAGTCAAGTCAATCTTTATTTGTATAGCCCAATATAACAAATCACAAATTAGCCTCAAGGGGCTTTATAGTCTGTACAGCAATGCAACATCCTCTGTCCTTAGACCCTCGATTCTAATAAGGAAAAACTCCCTTAAAAAACATTAATGGGGAGAAAATGGAAGAAACCTCAGGAGGAGCAACAGAGGAGGATCCCTCTCCCGGGACAGACAGGCAGGAAATAGATGTTGTGTTTACAGAATAGAACAAGAAAGCAGAAGTGCAGTATGCTTAAAGCTTAAGGCTTAAAGTATGTTCACACAGTCTATTTAAAAGATGTGTTTGTACCATCAACTCTTGTCTCATAACTGTCTAAAAGGCACAGAGCAGAGTTTTATAAGAGTACATGGCTTTCTGTTCCCCCAGAGTCACTGTCAAGGCAGTTTGTTATTGGCCAATGGTGTGAAATTGAGTGTTAAAATTCATCGAAGTTGAACCTGATAAAAAAAAATCCATGTAGGTTTACCTCACATCTGCAAGTGAATCAGCTGATTGCACCGATTTCATTGAAATTAATCAATTTCACTCCTTTATTCTGGGGGTCATAAGATTTTTGATGTTCTCATTTATTTGTTATTTGTTATTCATTAGGTAATGCTTTATTTTACAGGTCCCTTAATTTTATACTAATTTCCTGGAAATGTACAGGTATTTGCAGGTATTTATATTTTATGTTATTTATAACAGTTAATTTTTAGACTATTACAGAGAGAGTGGTGCATTTTGGTACAAATTATAAGAAAAAACTGAAAAAAGTGTTGAGTGGGATTCATTGGTAAGTACTGCATTATATTTGGCTTCATACATAGTTGTACATTTGTATAAAATCTTAATGAATTACATAAACACATTTCCTGTACACCACTAAGTCTCATAACCTTTTCAAAGAATGTCTCAAGAATCAACAGTTACACAACAGCTACTTTTAGGAAGTTATTGAAAAAACATGATATGCTAATATATTGTTTGACATACAAAACTACACACTGAAAAGTATTTTCTGTCAGTTAACGAGTTGTTAAGAGTCTAATTCATTAAGAATTTAACAAATTAACAACTACATATGAACCAACTAAACCAATTTATACCAAATTGCACAACCCTCTCTGTAAAATGCTCTAAAATTAACCGTTAAATACCTGCTAATTACTCAGAAAACTTCCAGGAAATTAGCATAAAATTAAAAGACCTGTAAATGTAATTTTTTTTTCTTTGAAAAATAGTATTATGGAAAATGAAGAAGAAAAAAAACACAAAGTCTAACTTAACTTTCCAGTTTTTATTCCCAAGGTCAAGAATCAACCTTCAGGCACAAGATTTGTCTAATTTTCATGTGGATTTGCTTTCAGATATTATCATAAATGTATAAAATTATTTTCCAGTACTCTGGTCCAGAAGTTGAAGTTGTGACTTTAACTTCCTGCAGGGTTACAGAGGAGCTTCGAGGGCTTATATCGCCACCCAGGGGCCGATGCTGCACACTGTGGGCGACTTCTGGGACATGGTGTGGCAGGAGAGGAGCAGCATCATCGTCATGGTTACAAGACTGAAGGAGAACAATGAGGTGAGGAGACGAAGTCTGCCTTCCTCCACAGGAGGAGAAAGACTTGTTTGACTCAAGAATCATAATCTCTTAATCTGAATTCATTTAATAAACAACACCCGACTGTGTGTTTGTTCCAGAAATGTGAGCTGTACTGGCCACAGCCGAGGGAGGGGAGGAGGATGGTAAAGGAGGAGGAGGAGGAAGAGGAGGAACAGAGGGAGGAAGAGGAGGAGGAAGGAGAGACAGGTCGATTCGGCAGATTCCTCCTCAGAGTCAGAGACAGTCGAGAGAAAGACGGGTTCACTGTCACTGACATTGAGATTCAGGTACAATAAACACAACAACATCAACACATATGGACTTATTTGTTTGGAAATGATGAAATATGAAACAAAACAATAGGATGCTATGTGATACAGAATAATATGATCAAATACTATATAATATAATACAGTTTCATACACTGCACAGCACATTATAATTTAATCAATGACAATACTATATTGATTGACATAAAATAGTTACAAATTCAAACTGCAAGCAGCGTTGAACGGGCCCTCGCGGACATGTAGATGTCTTCAGACCCGGGCTGTTTTCAGACAGCGCAAGAAGGAGATAAACATCACTTCCTTTGTCCACAGTTTTGCCTGCTGCTGGGGCTGCTTCGCTGAAATTTCATAGGGGGCGCTATTAAGCCAGTTTGCATCACTGATGGAATATTGTCATGTAGACGTGTTCAGGCCGGGACTCTTATCAAACATGTAAAGTTTAGTGCAGACCGGAGAATTTACAATAAAGTTATAGCAACTTCCTCTGTCATGGTGAAACATCAAATCTCAACGGTGTGAGGATGAGAATTTTCTGCAGGGTGAGACATGTCTGTCTCGCTCACACCTGTGTCATCAAAATTAAGCAAGTTTTGGGCCCATTCACTTGAATTTCAATTAGTAAATTGAAAACTCTTGATGAGTTTGTGTGTGAAACAAATTAATTTCCTAATTTTCATCAAGTCTATTTTTAGAAAAGTAAAGACTTTTGACCCACATGACCTGGTCAAAGTTTGATTGACATGTGTACTGTCAGGTGTGTAGAGACAATAAGTAACTGCAGCTGGACACAGAAAAATACTCATATATTTGAATGGAGAGTGTGAGTGAACCGCTAGGTGCTCGGGCCCTAATAAAGGAAAAACTGCAGTACAGAGCTACAAATTTTAGTTTTGATGGTATTTTTCCACATCACTATCACTAAACTGTCATCCTCACTCCATTTTCCCTTCCCCTCATAGGTCATCCCCACTACTGAATTATAAATATAAAACCTATAATTATTGTAAAATAAATGATAAAAACACCAAACTTCATACAACGTTTGTATATAATGTACTGTATGTATATAGGCCTTTCTGCTGCATCCTACAAAAATGAGCTGCATTCAACCCCCACACCAGTGGCAGCTGGTGACTCAACAAATTAGGGAGGATAGGAGGACATCAAACTATATCATTGTCCCCCACCTGATGAAATCGGAGGGGTGGGGGGCAATTTTATATGCCAATAAAACAATTTGCTTTTAAAAACAAAAACCCCTCTAAGCTCATTACTCAATATACAGCACAGCCAGACCTCCTGCACACTCATTCACTAATAACACAACATCAACAGGTGACTGAACAACCACTCAATTAAAAACGGGATCAATTCCACATGAATGAGTGAGTCCAGACAGATCACTGTAACTTCAACAAGCAAACTACCCACAACACATTATATATATATATATATATATATATATATATATATATATATATATATATATATATATATATATATATATATATATATATATATATATATACAAGAATGCAGCAGATATATATATATATATATATATATATCTGCTGCATTCTTGTTAAGGAGATAAATTCACACAACAGCCACACAGAGAGACATTTAACCATCAGAGATGAAATTAGTGACCAAAGAGACAGAGAGAGAGAAGCTGTATCTGACTCACGTTATCTGATGTCTTCTTCTTTCTATCATGGAGATGAAGTATTCATGTCATAGCATCCATTTGTGACTGTTGGTCATCCTGTTTGTTAGTTAACAGAACTTTATGGCTGCAGCTTAAGCAGTCTGATATCATTAGCAACAATGACAAACAAGCTAACTCCTGGTTGTTTCTCCGGTTGTTTCTCTCTCCAACCGCTCCCTGGCGGTGTCCTGCTGCTGCTGCGCTGACCAGTCCAGATAATTTCTCCCATTAGCTTAACAATAGTCCTTAACAGTCCTTCCATGGATATATAAAGAGTCCTTCAGGCTACTACCACAAGCCAGCTGTTGCATTGGCTAGCGCAAGGAGCTATCTACTGCTGCTACTCTGCCTTACAGTGGAGAGAATTGTAGATGAATTCTGGAAACTATCATTGGACCAACTCAATGTCAATATTGCATTCTGGTTGTTGATTGGCTAGGGAGGACAGCCTCCATTGGAGCATCATTTTACGTGTCTTTTCCAAAGAAGAGAGAAAAAATATGTTGTAAATAATACTGGGATTTGGTAATGGTTTATTTCAACCAAATATTCTTTTTTATATTCTTTTTTATATATCTCCCTCTTGCCTCTCAAAAAATAGAGGAGGATCAACCTCCTATGGACCAGCCTCCACCGTGTGCGGCACATCCCCTCCCCACCCCCTTTCTTCCCTCCTCTCTCTCTCTCCCTCTCAGTTGGACAGGAGAATGTTAGAGTACACTTCTTGTGAAATCTACGCATAAATCCCATTGCTTTGGCCAAATCTTACATTAAAAATCATATTTTTGGTAGGAAATTCCGTTGCCAATCCATTGACACAGGTTTGAAAGTGGTCAGACTTATAGTTTAGACGTCAGAAGCCTCTGTTTGACACAAAGTTCATGCCTCCCCATTGCCTTACATTGTAAGGGTGATGTGGCACTGCAACTGTCAGGGCTTATGAAATCCAAACCGTTCGAGTTATTACAAAGTTTTTAACAACTTTTGTTCAGCACAGTGTCATAAGTTATGTATTAAAGTTTGAAGCCGAAACCATTAACGCCCTCGGATGAGATAGCGGTTGTTTGAAGGCCAAAACTGAGGCAAAGTCTTATATTGACAAGTAATTGCAGACTTCTTGTTGGATTTAGGTCAGGGGTGTCAGTGTATGATTTGCAAGTCTTGATGAGAAAAATAATTGATTTTTGGTTTGATCTCTCTACGACATTCCTACTGGCCTTGGCGGCCATTTAAGTTTCATAGGTGGCGCTAGAGAGCACATTTTGGCACTTTTGGGGTTACTTTTTACATTTTATCAAATTTTCACCCTTTGGGCTCAGGCCCTAAAAATAAGCAGACCTGCAAGAGGATGTACTGGTGTCCAAACATCTGACACAACTTGGAATTAAAGGTGTTCGACTCTGGTACCACAGTGGTTGTGGCTTTAGTGTCTGCACCAAAACTCCTTTAAATAAATGATTATGTACCCATCACAAGTGTTGAAGTATTTACTAGTTCAAGGATTCTACCCTGTAGTACACTGTAGTACACAATTATGCATGGTAGAAAGAAACTGACCCGATCACAACAGAATGAACGTTAATCTCACCAAATGTCAGTCCTTGTTCAAGAGTGCATTTTCAGACACATTCAAAACTCATCAGAGCAAAATATCCTCCACAGTGTGAGAAAACAGAGCAGAATGTGTTAGCTATCAGATTTAGAGGGGAAAATTATCAGCAGTGTTTAGAGATAACTCAGAAATGTGGCCACGTTCTGAAAGCAATTATGTGAAAATGTGACTGATCACACAGCAGCAGTTGAATGATTGATTTATTAACTGATGACTTTATTCGATACTTTGAAAAGGAAACATGCGCCCGTTCTTACAAAGTTATCAAGGATAAAACACAATAAAGCTAGAAAGCTTATTTCCATTATGGTCCTTAATTGGGGGAGGGGGGGTGAGTGCACTGAGCAGCATAATTTTACAACACAAACAACATCACAATAATAGAGAACAACAACAACAACACAACAACACACACACACACACACCCAACAACAGCAAAAAAACAGCAGCAACAACAACAACAAACATCATCACCATTTGAGACATCAACATATTCCATGTAGAACTGCACTGACTGCATCATTTCATCCTATCTGGGCAGGTGTGTCTGTATCTCTATATACAGCTAATATGAGTTAAACAGTAAACAACAGCAAACAATCTTCTGTAAACTTTGAACAACTAAAAGTAAAAGTTTTTTATCATAAAGATTGATTATTGTTAATGCAAATAATAAAATACTGATCTTCATTGTGCTCACCTGTATGATAGATGATGTAACATGAAATTAAACCAAAACTTGTTTTCCAATCAAATCTTACATGTTTATTCATCACTATAAGTATAACATCAATTACATGTGATATGTGTGTATAAATAAGCAACAGACTGATTAACAAATTGTTTTCAAGGGCTCTTAACGTACACTTTAATACACTATATGGCTTACAATATAATCAAATATTGTATAACATAATGCAGTATCATACATAACATGATTAATACAACACATGATAATTTGATCCATTACAATAAGATATTGATGGATAGACCTGCAGAGGGTATACTGGGGTCCAAATCACCTGATGCAACTCACAGTCGAATCCCTGCAGCCAGTTTCCAGCAGCACATTAATGAACACGGTGTCAGAATCACACTATACTGTCACATATAGAGTCCAAATACTGCTTCATGCTAATAATACTGATTAGATAATAATACAATACAATATGATATGATTAGAACACATTACACTTGCAGCCACTGCAAATATTTTTATCAGTGCAGTGGATGTAATAACATCTGTAAAACATCTGTGTGTCTTTCTGGGATTTTACATCAGAATCTGACACGTTCTATATTAAACCATTTTCATGGACCTGTTGTGTTAACAAGAGGCTCCACTAGAGGGGACTGTTGTGCTTAAATTTGGTCCAAACTCTTTTTCAGTGAAGGCAGCCAGGATGTGGAATTCTTTGCCGCTGAGTATCAGGGAGTGCAGCAACTTTTTATATCACTTTTTAAATCTCATTTGAAAACATGGCTGAAGGATGTTCAGACATGCAGTCACTGAGCTGAGATTCACTGATTAGGTTGGTGAGCATTAATACGACATGTCCATGTTTCTGTTTTGTTTTTTTCTATCTTGATTTTAATATTGATGTTTCACAGTGTAAAGTTTTAATTCACCACAACTGATTGTTTTCTTTTACTTCACCAGCTTGTGCAACACTGGTGGCCTCCGCTCAGGGACTACACATGGAAATTAGCTTTAAGCTGTATCTCGCACAATATATATTGTGCATTTTCCTTGTTAAATAAACAATAAAATAAAATAACATATACTGAAGTTTGTTTCATGTGATTGTGTGTTTGTGTGCAGCTGTGTTCAGAGCGTCGTCGCGTCAGACACTACTGGTTCACCTCTTGGCCTGACCACCACATCCCACAATGCACCGCTCCTCTGCTGAGACTGGTGGAGGAGGTGGAGATGTATAGCAAGTCCCGCCTACCACCCAGCTCTCAGCCAATCACAACCCCCATGCCTGGTTCCGGACCAATCATCGTCCACTGCAGGTTGGTTCCTTATCAAACACAGTTTACAATGATGTTGTTAGTTTGTTAGAGTCCAAGTAAATGTAAATTTTCACAGCTACATGAGTGTCTCTCTCTTTTTATAATTTGGAGAATTATCATAAAACTAACAACAGACTTGATTTATTAAAAATGATGTTTTTCAAATGTTGTAAACTCTTATGTAGTTTGTGAATGAGCGAAGTGAATCACCACTCAAAATGTCCACAACTGACAACATGCTGACAAACTGAGGAACATACTGTCTGTAAACATGAACATACTGTTTCTAAAATACACCAGAGGATCACTATCTGGGTTACCTAACAGTAAAACCAGCAGCTTGTGATGTTGCAAACCAGAGCGGCAGATGTGTTGAAAGCTACTTCCTGTTTGAGAGCGTGGACGGTTGTACCTGAGCAGCCAACCACAGCTTGAGGTGTGGAACTGAC
This sequence comes from Thunnus maccoyii, assembly GCF_910596095.1. Lineage (NCBI taxonomy): Eukaryota > Metazoa > Chordata > Actinopteri > Scombriformes > Scombridae > Thunnus > Thunnus maccoyii. The sequence goes on from NC_056536.1 coordinate 33,650,837, forward strand.
CCACAGTATGTTTTCACATGCAAATAATCTGCTGCGTGCATGAAAAGGCAGAAAATTGTTTTCTAGAGATACCACTAGAAAGAAGAAGTAGATGAAAAACAAAAATTATAGCTATATAATACTGAAAAAACAAAATTCTCTCCTTCAGTTTTTATGTCCAGTCTTTTACCTTTTGACTTCTTGTAACAGCACCAGATAGTTTAATATATATTACAGGGGAGTTTAATGTTCATATGAGCCATAAAAGTGCTCCAACTGTGAATCACTAACATTATGTAGGTGTCATGCAAGAATCACTGGTGTAAACAGATTCATTGTTTGCTAACACTTAACATCCCGTTATTTAACATTTATAATCATAATTTAATAAATGCTTTATAACACACTTTGATGTATGCACATACGCACATATAAGGACATTTTAAGTGTTTATTAATGTACAGTATTAATTCTAACTCCTCCTATGATGACAGTTGTGTTTTACCATAATGTCATTTATTAAATGTTTATATAGCAGCAAACATTTCTGGGTGCCCACAGGAGGAGTTATAGCTGTTGACTAATACATTAATAAACACTTGTATCTGCTTACAGCCACATTATAGTGGATTAAAACCGCTTAACTGTTTATGTACTGATAATAAACGCTAAATACAGGGACTTAAGATAAAGTGTTACCCTTTTACTACATATGAAATGTACAAGTCAAGTGGTCCAATAAATATCCAAATAAATAACTAAAATCAACTTTGCAAAATTAAGATTCTGTTGAGAGCTGCTAATTCTCCAGTCGGTGCCATTAAACCTTTGCAGAAGAAGAGGAAGCAATGAGATGACGTCATTAAAAGAGCGGCAGTCAAAGCCGATGGAAAACATGATGGAAATAAGACATTTCTGTTTGTTTCATGTACTGATTTGAGGAAGGTTACAGTCTCCTCATCGCTCCACACAGATCTGATGTTTTCATCTCTTCAGTGACGTTTAAGTCACATGATTCATGTACATCATCATTTATTCACTCAGTCTGTTTACATTTGATTTTCATCCACACAGCTGCTGTTACACCTCAGACAGCAACAAACATCTTGTTTGCAGTTTTTTTCAATGCATAAATTGAAAATGTGATAAAAACAGGTGGATGCAAACACACCTAATCTCCTCTCCTCTCCTCTCCTCCTCCTCTCAGTGCAGGTATAGGGAGGACAGGTTGTTTTATAGCCAGCAGTATCGGCTCTCAGCAGCTCAGAGAAACTGGTCAGGTCGACATCTTGGAGACAGTTTGTCAGCTTCGACTCGATAGGTTGGTGAAAAAAAAAATCACCTTTCCGTTTCTGTCTCTTTTTCATCAGTCTCTCCTCTCTCTCTTCTCACTGTCTGGTGTAACATTTTGCTTATTCCCTAAATGTAGCATGTTTAACCTGTACCCCCCCCCCCCCCCTTCCTCTCATGCAGGGGTGGTATGATCCAAACCACGGAGCAGTACCAGTTCCTGTACACCACTCTGGCCCAGTACAGCTCCCAGCTACAACACAACCAGGTATTCCAACTCATACCTGGTGTCCCAGTCATACAGACATTTAGGAAGATGTCTTCTAACTTATCTTATGTAAGACAAGGTGTAAATGAATCTTACGTCCTTCATATAGACTCAAAGAGTTACCATTATAAAGACCTGCCCACAGCACAATTCAAAACAGGACTTTTTTTTTTTTTGCACATTTAATAAATTTCAATGAAATAATTGCAATCAATAGAGTTGCTCCTGAAGGTGAAGTAAATTTACACAGATTTTTTGCACCTCTTCAAATAAATTTGCACCTTTAACCAATAGCAAGCCGTCTTGATAGTGCTGAGCTGTGAGGGGACAGAGAACCGGAGAGTCCAAAATGGAGGAAGCTATTGTAGCAGCCCTGTTGTATTGTTCACTTTTTTTTAAAAGGACAGGTTCACAAGTTTTCAAGTGTGTGTTAAACCAGCAGTCAGGTGTCCATATGAACAGTGAAAGAGGTTTTCCTCGCTGTAATCATTCCTCCTGTTCATACTGGATATTAAAAGATCCTTCAAATGTGCTTTCAATGTAAGTGATGGAGGCCAAAATCCACAGTGTGTCATTTAGTGCAAAAATTAGTGCATGTAAAGTTGATGTGAAGCTTATATTCAGCTTCAGCAGTCTGAGTTAGTCATATCAAGTGGATATCTGACACATTTACAGTCTTTTTAGCATCAAATTCCCTCTTTGTGTTTCCTCGGACAGTGTTTCCCTGTTGAGCTGCAGGTGGAAGTATAGTAACAAAAAGAGGAACTTTGGCACTAAAAAGACTGTAACGTTGAAAGATATCTACTTGATTTGACTCATTTGGACGCTGAAGCTTCATATTAGCTTCAGATAAACTTTTAAATACATTTTTGCACAGAAGGAGGACTGTGCATTTTGTCCTCCATCACTTCCATTGTAAGTGCATCATGAAGGGATCTTCTAATGGTCAGTATGAACAGGAGGAATGATTACAGCAAGAAAAACAGGTTTCACTGCTCATTTGAGCTCCTGACTGTTGGTTTAAGATGGACTGGAAGTATAGTGAAACCGTCCTTTAACTTCCTCTGTCTCTGTCTTCTCTGTTCCACAAAAAAACATGGTTTACAGACAGTGATGAGACAGGAGTTGATGCTACAACAGCTTTTCCTCCTTTTTGTTTATGTAGAAAATAACTATGTGCTTGTGTTTCCCAACAGAATGAAAGGGAATGTGATTGGTTATGCCATTTCTTGTCATCCCTCTAATGTATTCTATATAATAAGTGCAAAAATACTACAAAAGAAAAACTCTTGAGGAGGTGTCAGTGTAGGTTTGGTGTAGAGAGCATGTAACTTCAACACCAGAGGTTTGCATCCTGCCAACAGTCAATGCTGGTTTCTTCTAACCATGACCACAATCTTTCCCCAAACTGTAACCATGTTGGCTAAACTCATTCAAACGGTAACCATAACCTTACAAAGTTTATCAACTCATCCACTGATTCAGACTAGAACAAACACACTAGAGGTTTAAAAAGACCCTTATTCTTTTGATTGATATTGATTTCCATTGGCCTTGCACCTAGGAACAGGTGAGAAGCAGTGGTGGAAAATAACTAAGAACATTTACTCAAGTAATATACTTAATTACAATTTCGAGGTACAAGCTTTTAAAATATTTTGGTACTTTGGACATCACAGGATCATGTTAGAAGACGTCTTTCTATATCTCTTTACCTCTTGTCCATTTTGACCTCTTAACCCTCTCTCTATCTTTTGTTTTCATCATCTCTCTATTTCATATATTTCCTCTCTAACTTCCTGTCTTCTCACACCCATCAACCGCTCTCCTTTTCTGTGTCTCATTTGTTTTCCCAACTGTAACCATGTAGTTTGGTTGCCTAAACTCAATCAAACAGTAACCGCAGAGGTGACAGATCAGAGAATAACACTGACAAACAACCTGTTCTGTTGAACAGGTTGTTGAGTGAAAACCGTGAAAGATTTAGGTATTTAAGTCATTAAATCAGCAGTTAAACTATGTTTTCTCTTCACCAGGGTCAGAACCAGAACCAGCCTATCACACAGAACCAGCAGAGCCAAGACGACCAAGTCAATATACAACTACAGAACCTACAACTGGACAGCACAAAGAATGGGAGTAACTGATGTGGTGCAGTACCTCGAGAACCAGCAGCGTCTGCTTGGCCAGGTTCACACCTAAAGGAACCTAGAAGAACTTAAAACCAGCCAAACGCACAGCAGATGTTACTAACAAAACCAGGAAGGCAGAAACAATAGAAACTATAGGCAAAAGGAGACCAGCAGCAAAACCCAAAGAACTGATGCTGTAACAGAACTTTAATCCTGGACTGAGAACCCTAGTGAACCAGAACTGAACCAAGAAGCTTGAACCAAGAGAACCAAGTAGAAGAAAACACATGAAACAATAATAATATCTGATAAATCAAGTAAAATAAAGCAAAGTTATCTATCTGGAATGTGTGCTTCAACTTTTTTGCAGAACGACTTGCTGTGCATTGGCTACGTTTTTTCATGCAGAACTAAGTCTGTCTGAATGTGACCTTATGGTGTTTTCAAACCTGTGTAGTTCACTCTGGCTGAATGGGACCCTGGTTAGTTTTCCTCCTAGGTACAATTTGTTTGGGCAGGTCTGAACACAGAAATTGTACTTGGACCAAAACAACCACACAGAGCCCCTTTACAGGAAGTGGTCTCAGTTCATTTGTGGTGGGAACGTGATCCAACCTCCGACTGAGGTTTGACAACACCCTTATTCTTTTGATTGATGTTGATTTCCAGTGGCCTTGCACCTACATATGATGTGTGTATAACCACACTCCTTCTAAAGTGATACTCCACACAAAATCTATCATTTGAGCTGTAAAATATTTGTATTTCCAAATGAGGCCCACAAAGCTCTCCGTTGGGTGTGTGGAAAATAACTAAGTACATTTACTCAAGTACTACACTTAATTAAAATTTCGAGGTACTTGTACTTTACTTGAGTATTTCCATTTGATGCTACTTTATATTTCCACTCCACTATATTTCAGAGGGAAATATTGTACTTTCTACTCCACTACATTTATTTGACAGCTTTAGTTACTTTTCAGATGAAGATTTGACACAGTGGATAATATAACAAGCTTTTAAAATACAACACATTGTTAAAGATGAAACCAGTGGTTTCCAACCTTTTTGGCTTTTGATGTCTTATAAAAAGCAGTGTGTAGTCGGGGTCACATTTCACATGTCTATGAGTTGTTAACAGCTCCACCAAATAGTGATTTTTCCCTCTAAACTTCTCACATGCTTTCATTTCAATAAATGTTCAAATGATCCAATATTTCAGCAAAAATCAAAGATTAGAGAAAAAGTCCAAAAACTGAAAACAGATTTGTGTATCAGAACTTTGTTTTTTCTTCTTTCCTCTCCCATTAATCATCTCACGACCCCTCAGATTTATCTGCTGACCCTTTGGAGGGGCCCGACCCCTAGGTTGGGAACCACTGGACTAAACTAGCTAACTGTATATAAAGTAGTGTAAACTAGCTCCACCTCCAGCAGCTACAACAGTAACATGCTGCTCTAACACTGATGCTTCACTATTAATAATCTAATGATGTCATATATAATAATATATCAGTCAGAGGGACCAAACCACTACTTTTACTGCAATACTTTAACTACATCAAGCTCATAATACTTATGTACATTTACTGCAATACTTTAACTACATCAAGCTCACAATACTGATATACCTTTACTTAAGTAATTTGTACTTAAGATTTGTCATGCAGGACTTTTACTTGTAATGGAGTATTTTTATATTGCTGTATTGGTACTTTTACTAAATTAAAGGATATGAATAGTCACCACTGGTCTTCCACCACTGGTGAGAAGATGAAATACAATCCAGGAGGTCCAGTTTGACCAATACATCCATAAGTATGAAGGTTTATCAGATGCCAAAACACTGCATGCTGGTTATAATAGAGACAGGATTTTACAACCTTTGTATTTGCACATATTTGTTTGGCCAAAGTTGTGTGTTGCTTGATGACTTTGCATTGTGGTAAAAGTTGAGCCAGGTTCCAATTTTTGCTGAGTAACATGGTGGTTTTTGCCATTTGTTTCACAACATCCACTCCACCCATACAGTGGCCTCACCGAGGACTCACTGGGAGGCTGGGTGTTTTTTGAAAACACACAGTCTAAACACACCCTAAGATATTGAGCTACATTTTGTGTTTCATCCTTTTTTCAGCCATTTTGGAATGGCTGTGCTTGTAGTCGTTGTTGCTGTTAACTCCCACTCTTGGCCTGGGGATTGTATAGACAGAAAGAGTGAGTGTGCCTAGAAGTTGGATGAGTATTTCTCTGGAAGCCCAGTGTTCATGTTAAAGGTCATAAATCTACTGGGCCTCATGACAGATGACATTACTCTCCAGCCCTGATCTAATTTACCTTTAAACCGCCTTTCAATCCAGCTCTCACCCAAGCAAAGAGCAGATACTTGGCAGCTTAACCCAGCTTTATATCTATATTGTATCTGCAAAGGCTAAACTACAGTGGCCACACTGGCTAGATAGGCAGCTTCATCTGAATGCCATGGTGCTCTCAGTTGTCCGACCACCTTCACTGTATAACTGGTTCCACTAGTGTAACCAATAGCCACTAATTAGCAACCACTCTGGTATGAGACACTTGAATTAGGTCCCTGTCTTACCAAAGAAAGGAACTTGGATTTAGTAAGTAAGAGTAAACACCTCCAGCCTTAATAATAATGCAAACAGTAACATAATATAATAATATCATAAACATTACAAAACATAACATGAAATTAACATTCAAATTAAGATTAAGATCATGTGTTTAGATAAACCTGTTTGATCGCAGAACTATGAGAGAAGGTTTTACTTAGTTGTAATGAACTTAGATGTTATTTGGATTAGACGGTCATCACTAAGCCCAAATGGAATCTGCAGATTTTTTTTTTCCAGTTTTCAGCAGTGATCCAGAATGAAAATCTGCTGAAATTAGTCGAGCATTTTTTTGCTTGTTATGTGATAGATAATATTCATTTAAGATAACAAACATTGTTCTCAAGCAAAATTAAGTGCACAATACATTGAAACAACCAAAAAATTACCTCAGACAGGCTGAAAAAAATGTTTAGTAGATTCTAGTAGAACCTTTGAATTTGAGATTTTATTTCATCACAAACAGTTCAAAACAAAGTGTGAACATTTGTTGGAAAAATCAACCAGCATAAAATGTAGGACACATGGCCACTAAAATGCAAGGTTCAATGTGGAGCAGAGAGAGCAAAAATTAATTTGCAAAAACATTAATCATTAATCATCTCTCAACAATTAAAACTTCAACACATAAACAAACAAATACATAAATAGATAACTGCTAAGGTGCTTGACCTCAACTTCACCAAATATCTTTTGAGAACCTCTAAAACCAGCAAAGGCAAAAACATGACACTCCAACATAAAACTTTCTCAGACACTGTAAAATAATGCTTAAAATTTAAAACTCTTTGGATATTCAAAATATCCACATATCCAAGTACAAATTGTCCTACAAAATTAATTTAGTCAAAAGTAAGTGAACAAATCAACAGTACAGAAACAGAACAAATGACTCGTTGAGTGACATGACTGAGTGAATGAGTTTTGACTTGTGGTGGGGATTCGTCTTAGTCTACAGTTCAACTTGGCAATCAGCATCATCTTAATGTTGTTTTCAGTAAAGCTCCTTCTGAACTGTTTCAGCAGCATCGTGTAGTGGGAGAAAAGTCTCTCTACATCCGGCAGGCAGGTTGGATACGATACAATACAAATATCCAAATAAATAACTAAAATCAACTTTGCAAAATTAAGATTCTGTTGAGAGCTGCTAATTCTCCAGTCGGTGCCATTAAACCTTTGCAGAAGAAGAGGAAGCAATGAGATGACGTCATTAAAAGAGCGGCAGTCAAAGCCGATGGAAAACATGATGGAAATAAGACATTTCTGTTTGTTTCATGTACTGATTTGAGGAAGGTTACAGTCTCCTCATCGCTCCACACAGATCTGATGTTTTCATCTCTTCAGTGACGTTTAAGTCACATGATTCATGTACATCATCATTTATTCACTCAGTCTGTTTACATTTGATTTTTATCCACACAGCTGCTGTTACACCTCAGACAGCAACAAACATCTTGTTTGCAGTTTTTTTCAATGCATAAATTGAAAATGTGATAAAAACAGGTGGATGCAAACACACCTAATCTCCTCTCCTCTCCTCTCCTCCTCCTCTCAGTGCAGGTATAGGGAGGACAGGTTGTTTTATAGCCAGCAGTATCGGCTCTCAGCAGCTCAGAGAAACTGGTCAGGTCGACATCTTGGAGACAGTTTGTCAGCTTCGACTCGATAGGTTGGTGAAAAAAAAAATAACCTTTCCGTTTCTGTCTCTTTTTCATCAGTCTCTCCTCTCTCTCTTCTCACTGTCTGGTGTAACATTTTGCTTATTCCCTAAATGTAGCATGTTTAACCTGTACCCCCCCCCCCCCCTTCCTCTCATGCAGGGGTGGTATGATCCAAACCACGGAGCAGTACCAGTTCCTGTACACCACTCTGGCCCAGTACAGCTCCCAGCTACAACACAACCAGGTATTCCAACTCATACCTGGTGTCCCAGTCATACAGACATTTAGGAAGAAGTCTTCTGACTTATCTTATGTGAGACAAGGTGTAAATGAATCTTACGTCCTTCATATAGACTCAAAGAGTTACCATTATAAAGACCTGCCCACAGCACAATTCAAAACAGGACTTTTTTCTTTTTTGCACATTTAATAAATTCCAATGAAATAATTGTAATCAATAGAGTTGCTCCTGAAGGTGAAATAAATTTACACAGATTTTTTTTCGCACCTCTTCAAACAAATTTGCACCGTTAACCAATAGCAAGCCGTCTTGATAGTGCTGAGCTGTGAGGGGACAGAGAACCGGAGAGTCCAAAATGGAGGAAGCTATTGTGGCAGCTCTGTTGTGCTGTTCACTTTTTTTTAAAAGGACAGGTTCACAAGTTTTCAAGTGTGTGTTAAACCAGTAATCAGGTGTCCATATGAACTGATATACCTTTACTTAAGTAATTTGTACTTAAGATTTGTCATGCAGGACTTTTACTTGTAATGGAGTATTTTTATATTGCTGTATTGGTACTTTTACTAAAGTAAAGGATATGAATAGTTCTTCCACCACTGGTGAGAAGATGAAATACAATCCAGGAGATCCAGTTTGACCAATACATCCATAAGTATGAAGGTTTATCAGATGCCAAAACACTGCATGCTGGTTATAATAGAGACAGGATTTTACAACCTTTGCATTTGCACATATTTGTTTGGCCAAAGTTGTGTGTTGCTTGATGACTTTGCATTGTGGTAAAAGTTGAGCCATGTTCCAATTTTTGCTGAGTAACATGGTGGTTTTTGCCATTTGTGTCACAACATCCACTCCACCCATACAGTGGCCTCACTGAGGACTCACTGGGAGGCTGGGTGTTTTTTGAAAACACACAGTCTAAACACACCCTAAGATATTGAGCTACTTTTTGTGTTTCCCCCTTTTTTCAGCCATTTTGGAATGGCTGTGCTTGTAGTCGTTGTTGCTGTTAACTCCCACTCTTGGCCTGGGGATTGTATAGACAGAAAGAGTGAGTGTGCCTAGAAGTTGGATGAGTATTTCTCTGGAAGCCCAGTGTTCATGTTAAAGGTCATAAATCTACTGGGCCTCATGACAGATGACATTACTCTCCAGCCCTGATCTAATTTACCTTTAAACCGCCTTTCAATCCGGCTCTCACCCAAGCAAAGAGCAGATACTTGGCAGCTTAACCCAGCTTTATATCTATATTGTATCTGCAAAGGCTAAACTACAGTGGCCACACTGGCTAGATAGGCAGCTTCATCTGAATGCCATGGTGCTCTCAGTTGTCCGACCACCTTCACTGTATAACTGGTTCCACTAGTGTAACCAATAGCCACTAATTAGCAACCACTCTGGTATGAGACACTTGAATTAGGTCCCTGTCTTACCAAAGAAAGGAACTTGGATTTAGTAAGTAAGAGTAAACACCTCCAGCCTTAATAATAATGCAAACAGTAACATAATATAATAATATCATAAACATTACAAAACATAACATGAAATTAACATTCAAATTAAGATTAAGATCATGTGTTTAGATAAACCTGTTTGATCGCAGAACTATGAGAGAAGGTTTTACTTAGTTGTAATAAACTTAGATGTTATTTGGATTAGACGGTCATCACTAAGCCCAAATGGAATCTGCAGATTTTTTTTTTCCAGTTTTCAGCAGTGATCCAGAATGAAAATCTGCAGAAATTAGTCGAGCATTTTTTTGCTTGTTATGTGATAGATAATATTCATTTAAGATAACAAACATTGTTCTCAAGCAAAATTAAGTGCACAATACATTGAAACAACCAAAAAATTACCTCAGACAGGCTGAAAAAAATGTTTAGTAGATTCTAGTAGAACCTTTGAATTTGAGATTTTATTTCATCACAAACAGTTCAAAACAAAGTGTGAACATTTGTTGGAAAAATCAACCAGCATAAAATGTAGGACACATGGCCACTAAAATGCAAGGTTCAATGTGGAGCAGAGAGAGCAAAAATTAATTTGCAAAAACATTAATCATTAATCATCTCTCAACAATTAAAACTTCAACACATAAACAAACAAATACATAAATAGATAACTGCTAAGGTGCTTGACCTCAACTTCACCAAATATCTTTTGAGAACCTCTAACACCAGCAAAGGCAAAAACATGATACTCCAACATAAAACTTTCTCAGACACTGTAAAATAATGCATCTACTTAAAATTTAAAACTCATTGGATATTCAAAATATCCACATATCCAAGTGCAAATTGTCCTACAAAATTCATTTAGTCAAAAATAAGTGAACAAATCAACAGTACAGCAACAGAACAAATGACTCGTTGAGTGACATGACTGAGTGAGTTTTGACCTGTGGTGGGGATTCGTCTTAGTCTACAGTTCAACTTGGCAATCAGCATCATCTTAATGTTGTTTTCAGTAAAGCTCCTTCTGAACTGTTTCAGCAGCATCGTGTAGTGGGAGAAAAGTCTCTCTACATCCACTAAGGTAGTAGGGAGGTGGAGGTACAAAGCTGCGATCAAGGCTAGAGTGGGCATCCTGTCCTCCCTGGAGACCCACCACTGCACACGACTGACCTCCACAGTGTCACTCTTGTCCATGTGAATGTAGCGGTGTCATTCCTCAGTTGACAGTTGTATTAGGGCAGGTATGGTCTGGACATCCATGTGCTTTCTAAGCCCAGACACCTTTACTGGGTCGAACACTGGAGGGGATTTGAAGAGCTCCATGCAGGGATGCCTATACATTACAGCCTGCAGCTTTGCAGAACATTCAGCCATGGTTTGCTGGAAAAACTGAGAGCAGGGAACCTTCTCTCTCCAATCCAGTACCCTCAGCTGCTCTCTAGTCTCAGGACGCCAGTCTTTGGCACCTGTAGTGCTTCTATACAAAAACAACATATGCAGGTCATCCAACTTTCCATGGATGGTGGCAGAGGACAGTCTGGATGTGTCTTGCACTTTGATGAGGGTGGCCAAGATGGCCTGGGCTTTTAACACGTGTATTTTTTCTCCTAGGAGTGCTCTTAGGTCCCAAACCACCTTTGAAGTCAGTGGTAAGCTGGGTAAAGGTTATATTAAATGTCATGGTTCTCCTTCAGGTATCACACAGCATAAATCCAGGAGCCCCATCCGGTCAGGACAGCAAACACTGGCCAGTGGTGTAGGCAGAAGCTGTATTTTGGGTGGGCCAATATTAAAAGTGAGTGGACCGTCTTTTCCCAGAGAAAATGACTTATGAAAAGTTTGAAAAAAAGAGCAAATATAGACAAACAGAAAAATGAGTGACCAGTTTACTTTTCAATGTTCTGCATCACAAAGGCAATAACAGTAAAACACTGTCTATCCAACATGCTCGACCAACAGAGCATCGATCTATAAAGGCTGTACACAACAGTACAGACAATAGGCGGTCCTTTATAGCCTGTCAACTTAACATATTATTCAATACAAAAAAAACAAATGAAAATGGCCAAAAATATTGGTACTCTTAAATTCATATTTTGTAGCACTGCATTTAGAGGCAATAACTGCAGTCAAGCACTTTCTGTAACTCTGAATAATGTTTCTATTCTTCTCCACTGGTAGTTTGGCCTCATCTTGAACAAACTGCTCCAGTTCTCTTAGGTTTGATGGCTGCCGTCTCCCAACTGCAAGTTTCAGCTCTTTCCACGGATGTTCAATGGGATTCAGATCATGACTCATAGCAAGGCACTTCAGAACGGTCCAACGTTTTCTTCTCATCCACTCATGAGTGCTTTTTGATGTATGTTTGGGGTCGTTATCCTGCTGGAAGAGCCATGGCTTGCGACTAAGACACAGCTTTCTGACACTGAACTGTATGTTTTGCCCAAAAATGCCTTGATAGTCTTCTGATTTCATTGTGCTGCACAGATGCAAGGCACCAAGTGCCTGAAATAGTAAGGCAACCCCAAAACATCACTGAGCCTCCTCCATGTTTCACGGTAGGCATGGTGTTCTTTTCTTTGAAGGCTTTATCTTATCCTCTGTAAACATAAGGTTGGTGTTATTTACCAAAAAACTCTAATTTTGTTTCATCTGTCCAAAGCGCATTCTCCCAGAAGGACTGCGGCTTATCAACACTCATTTTGGCAAAGTCCAGTCTGGCTTTTTTGTGTCTCCCTCTTAGAAGTGGAGTCTTTCTGGGTCTTCTACCGATTCTACCATCATTCAGACAGCTATGGATGGTGCAACTTGAAACTACTGTACCTTAAACTTGAAGATTAGTGTGGATCTATATTGAAATTTTCCTTGGTTCTTTCTCCACCATTCAAACAATCTTTCTGTTCAATCTCAGGCCAATTTACCTCTTGTGACCACGTCCAGAGATGTTGGCTACAGCTTCATGGGTCTTAAACTTCTGAATACTATTGGCAACAGTGGTCACAGGAACATCACGCTCTTTGGAGATGGTCTTGTAACCTTTATGTTGACCATGCTTGGCTATAAACTTTTATCAGACCACTCTATAGCTCTATAGATTCCCTCTGTTTTCCACATTCAATGTGATGCACACAGTAGCACAAAACAGCAGAGTGAGTAATTTTATCGTTTTAAACTGGCTGCATGAGTGATTATAAGATTGAAAACACCTGTGATACCAATTAAAACACAATAATCAGTCAATTATGTCTTACAACTTCTAAATGGTACCAATTATTTTGTCCAAATTATTTTAGAATGTCTTTGTAGAATATGGATGAATTCAGTTATTTTGTTTCGTTCCACTGCAAACCAAACATGGACATGCATTGATAATAAGACATCCTTTAATTTCAACACTGTGCAGGGCAAATGGTGCATTAATTAATAAGATGCAAGGGTACTAATAATTTCGACCATATCCGTATTTGGCATATAACAAGAGATAAATGAACAATGAACACAGGGACACAGGATTAAAACTGGGAAATGTATTTTTCATTCACTAGGTCTTAAATGCCTACAGAAGGAGGATTCATAGCAGCTTCATCATGAAACCACTGATCTACACACATTAATAATACACTTGTTGTGTTCATATAGGTTAGACTGTGTCTATATATTTATTTAATATTCATTGTTGGATATCTCCTGGGATATTATACAGTATGTAAAGATTTATATGAGATCAATATATTGTGCTGTGAGATGCTGGTGTGTTTACATACTGGAATGTTTGGTTTGTTGGTGTTTAATGTTTCTGAATAATTCCATAGAGATCATATGGGTCATATAATGGCGTTGAAAATAAAATTATCCATTCATTCATTAATGTACCCCTTACCACCACCATTATCATCATCATGTTGCAAACACAGAGAGAGAGAGAGAGAGAGAAAGAGGAAGAGGAAGGAATGTCAACTTAAATCATCTTCAGCTTCCTGATTGATCAGACAGACATATAGAGGCAGTTCTCTGACAGTTTGATGATTTTCTGCATCAGGATCAAACTCAGAATGAATATCCACCATGTTCTGTTCTTCTGCTTCTTATCAGGTGAGGACTGATTACCTGACTGTGTCTGTAAAGCTGCAGCACAAACTGCTTCTGGACATTCATTGTGTTCATTTTAACAAATGTCAGATTTGTATCACACAAGTTTTCATGTTGCTGTCATGTTAATTAGTTTTCCTGTCGTTCTCTAAATTATTCTGTTACTAATTACAACATCTCTATAATCTAATCTTGTAATTTAACTAAACTAAATGTAATTTAACTAAACATATGAACCATCCATCATGAATATTTGATGTTCATTAATGTGTTTGATATTAGAAAGTATGAAAGAAAAACATTGAAAAACAGACGTTACACAGAGACACTGTGACTACAACTGCAGCTACAAGTAGAACAACAGCAACTGCTGTACAGTCAGTGAAAACTTTGCTAATGGCTGCCTCTGTATCATCTCTGCTTCTCTGTGAACTGATGGATTAGCCCTCATTAATCTGCAGTCTGTTTACAGTAAGTCTACAATACACAAAGTATTGATCATCAGTATTCACTGTTCATCTTTCCAACAGCACTGCAGGATGGAAACACTGGACTCGTCAATGCAATAAACCTTTATGCTGGAGCTGAAGGAGGAAGTGGTTCACATATTTGCCCTTTCACTTCATCTGGACGCACCAAGTTCTTCTGTAAAGGAGAATGTAAAGAAGGAGACATTCTCATTAAAACAGAGGGTGTCACAGCTCAGAGTGGCAGATACAGCATCAAATATAAAGACGGATCTTATGGAAGAAGAATTGTGACTGTGTACATCACACGGCTGACCAAGTCAGACTCAGGACGGTACAGATTTGGTTTGGGTGGATCTTCGGTCCCAGATGATTACTGTGACTTTGACGTCGTAATTACAGATGGTGAGTTTTTACTGAAAGTCATAAAACCTGATATATTTACTATGTTCATCCCATTTAATGATTCTGAGGCTTAAGAATAAATGAAGTCAGATAGGATCTAATTAAATTGTTGAAGAATGTGAGACGTTTATGATATATTGACTCAATGTATCAATGTTGGATGAAATCATTACTCCAGCAGTCAGACTGGTTGAACTGGGCAGCTCCCAGTGTGACTCTGTGGATCTGTGTAAATGTGAAGCAGGAAATATTGTGATCAGACTGCAGCATCTTACAGGAAGTACAGACAGTAACTGTTGATTGTTCATCTTTTCAGCTGCAACGTTGGGTCAAAACACTCATTTCATCCGTGCAGAAACTGTGGGAGGAAATGTCACAAAAGGATGCATCGATACTGTCTCTGGAAGCAGAATGTTCTTCTGTAAGGATGAATGTAAAAAAGAAGAAGACATCCTGGTTGAAACAGAAGAGAACAGAGCTCAGAATGGCAGATACAGCATTGAATATAGAGAAGGATCTGTATTTGGACTGTATGTGACCATCACACAGCTGAAGAAGTCAGACACAGGATGGTACAGGTGTGGTTACGGCAGAGCTTTGTCTCCAGATTCATCCAACACGTTCCTGATCTTTGTTGTAGATGGTGAGTTTTATATTTTATTTTCTGTCCATATTATGTTCAATAAATATCAACTTATAAATGGTTTAAATGATTGTATTGTTTTAATTTACAATCAAAAGTATGAATTTTGGGGGTGATCTGATAGCTGAGTGGTTACCACATGGGCACTAACGCCCTGAGCAGGGAATCCTCAGTTTGATTCCAAGCTATCTGGACTGTTTGCTGCATGTTATCCCTCTACTCTCTTTCCCCACATGTCCTGTCTCTCTCCACTATCACTATCAAATAAAAGCATAAAATGCCCATAAAATAATCTTAAAAAAAAGAATTTTGAAAACAAAATTTAAAGAGTGGATGGAAATGACATGACAGAAACAAATATCTCTTTTTTCTGGTTACAGCCAGAAGTTGATTAGTGACAACAAGAGGAGTGCTGAGGTTGGCAGAGTCATACTAGTTGTCCAAATAACAATACTTTTTTGTGATTAGTAGAACATATCTTAATCATTTACTTCATTAACATATTTAATGCTGCATTTTTCTTGTGTATGTGATGGATGCTGTCAATATGATCTTTCTGTCTAGAGCAGCATCTCATTTCTCTGCATTATTGATTCAGTATCTGATTGTTTCAATGTGTTTTCATTGTTCATGGCTCCAACCACTTCAAAACCAAACCGGACTCTCCGACCTTTTCCAACATCAGTCCCATCAACCTCCACACCAACAACAACACAGAGTTTAATCTCCAGTTCAGGAAGCTTCACACCTTCATCATCTTTCCCTGAAACCACAAAGCAGTTTACAGGTACAGGACAGTTCATGTCTGTCCATCTGTCCATCACTGTCTCTCTGCAACAAAACGTCCTCTTAAAACAGTCTAATTCAGCATAACAACGTTGTCTAATAAGAATAACAAGATGGTCCAACATGTGTTTCAGCACATAAGACAGTTCAGCACCTAGAAGAAAACATTTCACATTTAATTTTACAATAAATTTCCTTGTTATCTTCACGTCTAATGTTTAAACACATCCTACATTTCTAATGATGTAAGATAATTATTAACATGTGATGTCAGCACATGACAAGTCAAGAAACATTCAGACCAAAGTCTGAGATGTTTTTTCAACAGGAAGATCTCATTTTTGATAAAGGTTTCCTGTGTAGTTTTCTTGTAAACAAGGTTATATTTATATTCAGTGTTACTCACCAAAACATGCTGAGTGTATCCTTTAGGTCCAACATAAGTGTTGAATATGTTTCCTCAATCATAAATATTTGTAAAGCTGATTATATTAAGTATTTTAAATCTTGCATTGCTTGTGGTCTTCTTCTCTCCTGCTTTTGTTGGTGCATTGCTGTGTTTCTGGGCAGGTTCCTGCATCCTGTAGATCAGTGGGATGATGTGAAACCACTGGCAGGATTGTGCATCACGTCACCCACATGTGCACAACATAGATCCACACAGAAATACAAGCTACTTGTGGTCAAAAACTCCACAGGGAACCTTTAAGCTTCTAGTACAAGACAAAAGTCCCAGTCTTTTAAACTAATAAATGTCTCTCTCTCTCTCTTCCTTCCCAGCCATGTCTGATGTCTCTCGCCCAGGTTACTTCTGGGCTCTGGTTGTATTCCTGCCTGTGGTGTTTGTGCTGTTGGCTGTTGTTCTGCTGCTCCTCTACAAATTGAAGACGAGGAGGAACTCTGGTTTGAACACCAGAGGAACCTCAGACAGCAGAAACATGGAGGTGACTTCCTTTAACTCTGTATGTCTCATTCAATTCAATTCAAAAATACTTCATCCCTCAAGGGGGAAGCACATTTGCAAACAACATATAAAATTCATTCACACACATTTAAAAATCTACAAAATACAAATATGACAATGTCAGAAAGTGTTTAAACACACAAGGAATAATGGCAGTGGCCCTTGTTAACATGTTAACTCTTACTGTTGGCAGACATTTTATTTTTGCAGTTAGGAACAAACAATCTCATGGCTGCAACTACTTCACTGCTGTGTACAAAAGTATAATTAAATAAAATCACAGTTACTGTTAATAGACCTCTGGCCTGTCCAGTTGTTATCACTAAAATATCAGCAAACAATTGAGGAACACAATATCTGGGCTGTTACCGTGGTTACTGCTATATTTTAGGTTTGATGTCATTCCTGTTTTATTTTCAGTTATCTGTCAGCAATGAGAACCGTCCTTCTGTCAGCTATGAGAACCGTCCTCCAGTCTCCTCGTGTGAAGACTCCGTCTACCAGAGCCTGGGTCCAGACAGCGGGGATCCGGACCAAAACTACTCTGCACTCACAGCAAACAAATGATGATGTTTGGATTTGGATCTGGATTCTGTACTGTGCAGGTTAACATGTGCTGCAAGATTCCAGTTTGTTCTACTTTCTTTCTTTTTTTTTGTTTAATCAGCAAATATTATCTATAAACATGCTATTTTTCACCTCTATGCTGATGATACACAACTGATCATGTTTCTTTTTTTTTTTTTAACTTTATTGCCTTTATCAAATTTTCAGGCAATACAAACACAGACATACATTCAATACAAATATACACAACCTAACCCTCCCATAGGCGGCTACAAACAAACAGACAAATAAAAACAAAAACAAAACCAATTACACCAACTGAGACAGCAACAAAAAAAAAACAAAAAAACAGAAAAACAAAAAGGTCACCTTGTCATTAAATGTTATACCGCAATTCTTGGTTGTGCAGGGTCAAAGTAGATGATATAGAATTGTACATTACATTTAAGGTGTTAGCATAATTTCAGTCCCAGAATGACTGGGGCCCATCTTCTTATGAATAGTGGTACTTGGGTACTGTAAAATAGCAGTCATATTTTCCATGGTATGTATCTGCTTCTGATCATGTTTCTTCTTACTTGCTTATTCTGAAATGTTCATTCTGTCTTCATAAATGTAGATGTTGTTTGATATTGTTCTTCTACACTTTGAGCCAACTCTGTCTCCTAGAAATTACATTCATATTCAACTCAATTGCATATTACAGTGCATTCAGACTCAAGTATTCACTCTACTTTTTCACATTTTGTTATGTTGCAGCCTAATGCTAAAATCATTTAACCCTCCTATTGTGTTAGGGTCAAATTTAACTGGTTTTCATGTTTAGATGTGTGTTAATTTTTCTGATCAAAACAAGGCTTCATCACATCTTCTACAATGGCCTACTGAATACATTTTATGTTGTTGATGTATTTTAAATTTTAAGTGTTGATACTGAACATATGAGTGAAATGTTCAGAGACAACGTACCTGGTTGTTTTTTTTCCACCAAAATATCTGATGTTGCAGTAAAATCTCTGCTGGTAGAAACTTCAGCAGTATGAAAGTGTTTGTGGTTGTGTTCAGACTCTGGCAGCACTTGGTTCAGGTCAGAGAAAGATCCTGGTTTCTGTTTAATACAGAAAAAAATCTGCAGTGACTTGAAGCTCAACATGTTTATGTACATTTAAGCCACAGCAGCATCTTTCACTAACGTGAACCAAACCTGAACACACACAGGACTCAGGATGTGAACCCGGGTCTCTGCTGTCAGAGTTCTGCATCTTGTAGCCCCCCATCCACCCCGACCTCCTCCCTCCCACTGCAGAGACACATAGAAATGTAGCTTCATGTTTTATCTGTCTTATTCTTTTTAGCTTCTTTTTATTCCCAAATTCAACACTTTTTAATTTTATTTATTGTGTTGCTTTTATATTCTGTCTTGATGCCTTTTATGCTCTCTGTAAAGCACTTTGATGTTGTTGTTGAAATGTGCTACACAAATAAACTTGCCTTGCCTTCATTCATTCCACAAAACCTTACTGTGAACATCATCCAGACAGAGATTATGTTTCATAAAGCAGCGTCACTGTGAAACAGTTTAGTCGTATATGAAGGTCATTTCTAGGAGACAGACTCGTTTTGAGCAACACATGAAGAAGTCAGAGCAGCTCAGTTTTTACTTAATGTATCAGACCAAGTCACATTTTCTAATGAAAGCCAAGAGAATCCTGATTTCTATTCAATTCAATTCAAAATACTTTATTCGTCCCTCAAGGGGCAATTTGAGGCAAACAAGTACACATATACAATTAATTTACACACATGAAAACAATCTAAAAAATACAAATATGACAGTGTTAGAAAGAATTTAATGGCTGAGGCCGGTCTGTAGCTGGTCAACAATATCCAACACCACAAAGGCCCATATTATGTCAGAAGAATCATACATGAGGTAAACTGACCATTTCTTGTACTGTTCATAAGTCTGATGGAATCTTCTCTGCTTTGTTGAGGACTTGTTCAGTATTAAGATGTAACAGGGATCTTTGTGTTTTACCAAGAATTTTAGAGCTGAAGTTAACAACATGTTGCAATGGGTTCTTGTCCTTTTGACAAATGTAAACCAGCAGTTAAAATACTTTCAATAAAAGAGGAATAAAACGTTGTCAGTATTCTTTCATTGACTCCAAAGGAGTTTAGTTTACAGGACAGACACTACTGAGTCTTTTCACAATAACATCTGTACTGTCACTAAATCTCAATGTCATGTCATTGTTGCAGCCAAGGACTCAGGCAGATGCAGGACTGTTGTGCAACTAGCAATGTCTTTATTTTTGCTATAAACAACAAAAACAAAGCAGTCTATGCTCACTCTTACAGTCCGGCAGCACACTTTCTCTGCTGCTAAAAAATGATTGTCTTCTTCTCTTGGCTACCATGACAACAACAACAACAATAACATCAACAGTTTTCTTCTTCTCCTTCACAACTCACGTTTTCCGACTCAACAGCATAACCTGGTGGCAGGAACCAGACAATGCATCCACAAACAATACTGAATAAAATACAAACCCACAAACACTGTATCCTGGAAAGGCATTTAGAATTATCTACATTGCCTGCGGACATGAACTTTTATGCAGTTTAAATTTAACCCATTAGATTAATTACACTCTGCAAATTAACCTGTTAAATTCAACTAAATTACAAAAGAAAATAAATTGGGGGGGTCTCTGATTTAACAGTAGGGAATGCCCTCATTAACAAATATAAAATATCTTACTGATATCCACTGACCCCTCACATCATCAAACACAGTTCCCAAGTATTTGTACTCTGGACGAGTTCAACACTTACTGAAGTCAAGAATGATTGTTGGAACTGTCTGTGTGTTCTAGTGAGATGACTATTTCTTTAGTTTTGGACACATTTAAATCTAAAAAAGATCTCAGTCTTTAGACAGGACATGACTGCTGCTCCAGCAGCAATAAGACGGTCTGTGTCCACCATAGTGAGTCATTTTACAGACAGTATGTGTGTACCGTATTTCCTCTAATAGTGGCTGGTGGTCAGTTAAAAGCCAGGTGGATAAACTCCTGATGCCTGTTATATAATGTGCATGCCAGTTAAGCATAAATAATAGTTACCTGGATGTAACTCCGGTTCTATGAGTACATGCGTAGCCCTCTAGCCAACCAGCACAGAGAGGGGAGGGGGATGGTGGAGATGTGATATCGTCTTATAAGGGGATAACAGCTCATATTTCAATAATACTGATGGCAGCGACACAACATCAAGATGAGTTACCAAGGTAACCAGACTAATTTGGCTAAACTGGTGAGCATAAATCTATGAGCATGCTAAAGCTAAGGGCCACGTACCCTCAGTAGTTGAGGTAAATAACTATTAAATTACTATTAGGGGAAATACGGTAATTTCAAAGTGTCTGACTCTGGTGCCTCCTAGTGGTCGTATTGAAAAAGACATTTACACACAGAGAAGTTTAACATTTGATTCAAATTGTTCTGAACGCTGCAGCTTCTTAATCTGAGCTGCTCATCTTTGTACCTTTTCCTGTATGACATCACATGTTGCATCACGTGTTTTCTGGCCTGTAATCATTATTTGTCACTTTATAATGTGATATTTATGAGAAGCTTTTAATGAGCTTTATCAAAACTACTTTACTGAGTCGTTATGAAACTCTTCCTAAAATAACTTAAAGAACTCAGTTTCTTTGGCTGACAGTGTGGAGCTTCAGGAACCAAGTCTCTTTAATCAGAAAACCTCCTCTGATACTCTTAAATCATAGAATTAATATGAAGTTTCACATCTCCATTTTCATGGTTGATGTACTGATTGTCCACATTTGGCCAGTTTGTACTGTAACAAACCAGTTTAGACAACA
Source organism: Thunnus maccoyii (assembly GCF_910596095.1). Classification (NCBI taxonomy): domain Eukaryota; kingdom Metazoa; phylum Chordata; class Actinopteri; order Scombriformes; family Scombridae; genus Thunnus; species Thunnus maccoyii. The sequence continues at coordinate 33,672,305 of NC_056536.1, forward strand.
GGAAGCAGAACCCTCATGCAGACACTCAGACAGGCTGGTTGAGTGAAAGACAGTTTTACTTTTAAATTCAATAAACAGACTTCTAGTCGAAAATCTCAACTCAAGGCAGTGAAGCAGGAAGGCAGGTGACCACAGACACACAGCAGGTCAAACTGGATCAGCACAGCAGCTTTGCAACACAAAGGATCTGGAGAACTGATCATCATATTGATCAGTTCTCCTCACTGAGCTGTTGGCCTTGGTGTTACTGTGGTGATTGTAAAGAGATAATGTCACACTCTGCAGTAGCTTTTGTTACACATAAGATTATATAGTTTTACTCCAAATAAACTGATGTGACTGGTCATCAATCACAAACAGACAGCAGGTCAAACTGGATCAGCACAGCAGCTCAGCAACGCAGACGATCTGGAAAACTGGTCGTGATCATGTTACTTTGCTTTGATAATTGATTAATGATTTGCTTTATTCTTGACTGAATCTTTTTTATTTCACAACACACTAACATAATGAATTTCAAGTCAGTGTTCATGTCTGACACTTTCAGAGTTCTAATAAATGCTCTTGTTAGGTCTATTTCTTAGGCAAGTAAAGTCTACATATTTATAACCCATCATAAATCATAAATGTAGCTGTTATCATCATGTTTCTTCATTTACAAATAGCTGTGTTATTCTACAAAAAACGAAAAGAAAAAGAAATGAGCAATACATTTTAAAGTTCATGAGAAACCTTGAGAAGCAAATTGAAGGGAACAAACACATTCATTGGTGTGAGTTAACGCCCAGGACACTTTGGTTCTGAAGGTTGTCTGATGGGTTTTAGAAATAAGGAAGTTTGCTTTTACACAGAGAGGAACACACTCCTCTCACCAAGTCTCAGTTAGAGCCAAAATATCTCTCACTGATCTATTTTTCTTTTTCTGAACAAACACTTCACTAAACATTTTCTTGTTGCTTCCTTCGATTTGTTTGAATATCTATTGATAACACTTGACTTTAACATCGTCCCCACATTTATCATTTATAAGTTGTATATTGATATTTAATAAATGGTTATAACTCCTGTTGGCACCCAGAAGTGTTTGCTGCTGTATAAACAGATAATGAATGACAATATAGTAAAACCCAGTTATAATAATATAGAATATGTCTTCATAGGAGAAGTTATAATAAATACTGAGAATTAATAAAATGTCTTCATACCTTATAACTATATATTAAATGTTTATATGATGCTCATAAATGGGGTAAAGTGATTATTCTTATCTTCAGTCAGCAGCTTCATCATGAAACTGATCTACACACATTAATATTACACTTGTGTTCATATAGATTAGACTGTGTGTATGTATTTATTTAATCTTCATTGTTGGATATCTCCTGGGATATTATACAGTATGTAAAGATTTGTATGAGGTCAATATATTGTGCTGTGAGATGCTGGTGTGTTTACATACTGGAACGTTTGGTTTGTTGGTGTTTAATGTGTCTGAATAATTCCAAAGAGGTCATATGGGTCAAATAATGGGGTCAAAAATAAACATTATTCATTCATTAATGTACCCTTAACCACCATCATCATCATCCTCATCATGTTGCAAACACAGAGAGAGATAGAAAGAGGAAGAGGAAGAAATGTTAACTTAAAGCATCTTCAGCTTCCTGATTAATCAGACATCATCTTGCTGCTCCTCTTCATTTTTCAGCAAGTTTTATTAAATTAGTGTTATGCATTACTCTTATTGGGTTTTTACTTGCAAAGCTTCTATTGTACTTACAGTAACATAACGAGTGTAGTTGTCGTCAGTATTTCACCTGGTTCGCTGTCTCTCCTCTGCTGCGCTCAGAGGACACACACACACACCGAGCTCTCAGCCTCGCCTGCGGTGAAACAGAAGAGAGGAGAGTTATTTACCTAATTTATGTCTACTTGTTTCATTTCAGCTCAGTGTGAGCGTCTACTGCATTTTGCTGTCATTTATGGCTGCGCTAAGTTTTATCTCCTCTCTTCTGATATGACCGGGACTCACACTTTTTATTTCTTTCCAGCTCTGTGGAAAAGTGATGTTTTCATATCACAGATGATGAACAGAGGCATTAAAATGTGTCTTACTGTTAAACATGAGACTCAGCTGCTATTAAAAAAACATAAGTAGTGCTGAGTATTTATAAAAACAAAAAATATCCAGACATAAAGCATGAACCACAGGCACAGAATCTTTATAAACCATATATCCTGATTTGAGTGCAGCCCTGGAGCTTTTTCTTCTTTTGCCATGTTTTTCTTCCTCTTTTGTTGGTTTTCTGGGCAAATGTGGTCTTACATTTAAAGATGTGAACATTAAAAAATCTGCTGGTTTTAAAGTCATGTCATCTAGTGGATCTTATTAAGTTCATCACTAATAACAAAGGCAGTATTACAATAAATGCACTATTCTCCTGTTTCAGGGCTAAAAAAAAAAAAAGAACCGTCTATCTGTAGCATAGACAGGATTTAGGAAATCAGAAGCATTGACAAATAGACACATAGTTGGTTTTGGTTAATTTTTTAAGTGTAAAGTAAGATGCTACCACAACAAAGGAACTGTTGTTCAGAGCTACATTCGCTATTCATTCATTTGCTATATTTCTCACTACTGTGGATAAATACCTGCTGTATATTTATATGCACGCTAGTTTTGCTCAAGCACTCTTAGCTCTCGATTCTAATAAGGAAAAACTCACTTAAAAAACATTAATGGGGAGAAAATGGAAGAAACCTCAGGAGGAGCAACAGAGGAGGATCCCTCTCCCGGGACAGACAGGCAGGAAATAGATGTTGTGTTTACAGAATAGAACAAGAAAGCAGAAGTGCAGTATGCTTAAAGCTTAAGGCTTAAAGTATGTTCACACAGTCTATTTAAAAGATGTGTTTGTACCATCAACTCTTGTCTCATAACTGTCTAAAAGGCACAGAGCAGAGTTTTATAAGAGTACATGGCTTTCTGTTCCCCCAGAGTCACTGTCAAGGCAGTTTGTTATTGGCCAATGGTGTGAAATTGAGTGTTAAAATTCATCGAAGTTGAACCTGATAAAAAAAAATCCATGTAGGTTTACCTCACATCTGCAAGTGAATCAGCTGATTGCACCGTTTTCATTGAAATTAATCAATTTCACTCCTTTATTCTGGGGGTCATAAGATTTTTGATGTTCTCATTTATTTGTTATTTGTTATTCATTAGGTAATGCTTTATTTTACAGGTCCCTTAATTTTATACTAATTTCCTGGAAATGTACAGGTATTTGCAGGTATTTATATTTTATGTTATTTATAACAGTTAATTTTTAGACTATTACAGAGAGAGTGGTGCATTTTGGTGCAAATTATAAGAAAAAACTGAAAAAAGTGTTGAGTGGGATTCATTGGTAAGTACTGCATTATATTTGGCTTCATACATAGTTGTACATTTGTATAAAATCTTAATGAATTACATAAACACATTTCCTGTACACCACTAAGTCTCATAACCTTTTCAAAGAATGTCTCAACAATTAACAGTTACACAACAGCTACTTTTAGGAAGTTATTGAAAAAACATGATATGCTAATATATTGTTTGACATACAAAACTACACACTGAAAAGTATTTTCTGTCAGTTAACGAGTTGTTAAGAGTCTAATTTATTAAGAATTTAACAAATTAACAACTACATATGAACCAACTAAACCAATTTATACCAAATTGCACAACCCTCTCTGTAAAATGCTCTAAAATTAACCGTTAAATAAAACGGGAAAACTTCCAGGAAATTAGCATAAAATTAAAAGACCTGTAAATGTAATTTTTTTTCTTTGAAAAATAGTATTATGGAAAATGAAGAAGAAAAAAAACACAAAGTCTAAACATCACAATAATAGATAACAACAACAACACACACACACGCACACACACACACACACCCAACAACAGCAAAAAAACAGCAGCAACAACAACAACAAACATCATCACCATTTGAGACATCAACATATTCCATGTAGAACTGCACTGACTGCATCATTTCATCCTATCTGGGCAGGTGTGTCTGTATCTCTATATACAGCTAATATGAGTTAAACAGTAAACAACAGTAAACAATCTTCTGTAAACTTTGAACGACTAAAAGTAAAAGTTTTTTATCATAAAGATTGATTATTATTAATGCAAATAATAAAATCTTCATTGTGCTCACCTGTATGATAGATGATGTAACATGAAATTAAACCAAAACTTGTTTTCCAATCAAATCTTACATGTTTATACATCACTATAAGTATAACATCAATTACATGTGATATGTGTGTATAAATAAGCAACAGACTGATTAACCAAATTGTTTTCAAGGGCTCTTAACGTACACTTTAATACACTATATGGCTTACAATATAATCAAATATTGTATAACATAATGCAGTATCATACATAACATGATTAATACAACACATGATAATTTGATCCATTACAATAAGATATTGATGGATAGACCTGCAGAGGGTATACTGGGGTCCAAATCACCTGATGCAACTCACAGTCGAATCCCTGCAGCCAGTTTCCAGCAGCACATTAATGAACACGGTGTCAGAATCACACTATACTGTCACATATAGAGTCCAAATACTGCTTCATGCTAATAATACTGATTAGATAATAATACAATACAATATGATATGATTAGAACACATTACACTTGCAGCCACTGCAAATATTTTTATCAGTGCAGTGGATGTAATAACATCTGTAAAACATCTGTGTGTCTTTCTGGGATTTTACATCAGAATCTGACACGTTCTGTATTAAACCATTTTCATGGACCTGTTGTGTTAACAAGAGGCTCCACTAGAGGGGACTGTTGTGCTTAAATTTGGTCCAAACTCTTTTTCAGTGAAGGCAGCCAGGATGTGGAATTCTTTGCCGCTGAGTATCAGGGAGTGCAGCAACTTTTTATATCACTTTTTAAATCTCATTTGAAAACATGGCTGAAGGATGTTCAGACATGCAGTCACTGAGCTGAGATTCACTGATTAGGTTGGTGAGCATTAATACAACATGTCCATGTTTCTGTTTTGTTTTTTTCTATCTTGATTTTAATATTGATGTTTCACAGTGTAAAGTTTTAATTCACCACAACTGATTGTTTTCTTTTACTTCACCAGCTTGTGCAACACTGGTGGCCTCCGCTCAGGGACTACACATGGAAATTAGCTTTAAGCTGTACCTCGCACAATATATATTGTGCATTTTCCTTGTTAAATAAACAATAAAATAAAATAACATATACTGAAGTTTGTTTCATGTGATTGTGTGTTTGTGTGCAGCTGTGTTCAGAGCGTCGTTGCGTCAGACACTACTGGTTCACCTCTTGGCCTGACCACCACATCCCACAATGCACCGCTCCTCTGCTGAGACTGGTGGAGGAGGTGGAGATGTACAGCAAGTCCCTCCTACCACCCAGCTCTCAGCCAATCACAACCCCCATGCCTGGTTCCGGACCAATCATCGTCCACTGCAGGTTGGTTCCTTATCAAACACAGTTTACAATGATGTTGTTAGTTTGTTAGAGTCCAAGTAAATGTAAATTTTCACAGCTACATGAGTGTCTCTCTCTTTTTATAATTTGGAGAATTATCATAAAACTAACAACAGACATGATTTATTAAAAATTATGTTTTTCAAATGTTGTAAACTCTTATGTAGTTTGTGAATGAGCGAAGTAATACAAAAAAACAAAATTCTCTCCTTCAGTTTTTATGTCCACAGTCTTTTACCTTTTGACTTCTTGTAACAGCACCAGATAGGTTAATATATATTACAGGGAGTTTAATGTTCATATGAGCCATAAAAGTGCTCCAACTGTGAATCACTAACATTATGTGGGTGTCATGCAAGAATCACTGGTGTAAACAGATTCATTGTTTGCTTACACTTAACATCCCGTTTTTTAACATTTATAATCATAATTTAATAAATGCTTTATAGCACACTTCGATGTATGCACATACGCACATATAAGGACATTTTAAGTGTTTATTAATGTACAGGATTAATTCTAACTCCTCCTATAATGACAGTTGTGTTTTACCATAATGTCATTTATTATATGTTTGTATAGCAGCAAACATTTCTGGGTGCCCACAGGAGGAGTTATAGCTGTTGACTAATACATTAATAAACACTTGTATCTGCTTACAGCCACATTATAGTGGATTAAAACCGCTTAACTGTTTATGTACTGATAATAAACGCTAAATACAGGGACTTAAGATAAAGTGTTACCCTTTTACTACATATGAAATGTACAAGTCAAGTGGTCCAATAAATATCCAAATAAATAACTAAAATCAACTTTGCAAAATTAAGATTCTGTTGAGAGCTGCTAATTCTCCAGTCGGTGCCATTAAACCTTTGCAGAAGAAGAGGAAGCAATGAGATGACGTCATTAAAAGAGCGGCAGTCAAAGCCGATGGAAAACATGATGGAAATAAGACATTTCTGTTTGTTTCATGTACTGATTTGAGGAAGGTTACAGTCTCCTCATCGCTCCACACAGATCTGATGTTTTCATCTCTTCAGTGACGTTTAAGTCACATGATTCATGTACATCATCATTTATTCACTCAGTCTGTTTACATTTGATTTTCATCCACACAGCTGCTGTTACACCTCAGACAGCAACAAACATCTTGTTTGCAGTTTTTTTCAATGCATAAATTGAAAATGTGATAAAAACAGGTGGATGCAAACACACCTAATCTCCTCTCCTCTCCTCTCCTCCTCCTCTCAGTGCAGGTATAGGGAGGACAGGTTGTTTTATAGCCAGCAGTATCGGCTCTCAGCAGCTCAGAGAAACTGGTCAGGTCGACATCTTGGAGACAGTTTGTCAGCTTCGACTCGATAGGTTGGTGAAAAAAAAAATCACCTTTCCGTTTCTGTCTCTTTTTCATCAGTCTCTCCTCTCTCTCTTCTCACTGTCTGGTGTAACATTTTGCTTACTCCCTAAATGTAGCATGTTTAACCTGTACCCCCCCCCCCCTTCCTCTTATGCAGGGGTGGTATGATCCAAACCACGGAGCAGTACCAGTTCCTGTACACCACTCTGGCCCAGTACAGCTCCCAGCTACAACACAACCAGGTATTCCAACTCATACCTGGTGTCCCAGTCATACAGACATTTAGGAAGATGTCTTCTAACTTATCTTATGTAAGACAAGGTGTAAATGAATCTTACGTCCTCCATATAGACTCAAAGAGTTACCATTATAAAGACCTGCCCACAGCACAATTCAAAACAGGACTTTTTTTTTTTTTGCACATTTAATAAATTTCAATGAAATAATTGCAATCAATAGAGTTGCTCCTGAAGGTGAAGTAAATTTACACAGATTTTTTGCACCTCTTCAAATAAATTTGCACCTTTAACCAATAGCAAGCCGTCTTGACAGTGCTGAGCTGTGAGGGGACAGAGAACCGGAGAGTCCAAAATGGAGGAGGCTATTGTAGCAGCTCTGTTGTATTGTTCACTTTTTTTTAAAAGGACAGGTTCACAAGTTTTCAAGTGTGTGTTAAACCAGCAGTCAGGTGTCCATATGAACAGTGAAAGAGGTTTTCCTCGCTGTAATCATTCCTCCTGTTCATACTGGATATTAAAAGATCCTTCAAATGTGCTTTCAATGTAAGTGATGGAGGCCAAAATCCACAGTGTGTCATTTAGTGTAAAAATTAGTGCATGTAAAGTTAATGTGAAGCTTATATTCAGCTTCAGCAGTCTGAGTTAGTCATATCAAGTGGATATCTGACACATTTACAGTCTTTTTAGCATCAAATTCCCTCTTTGTGTTTCCTCGGACAGTGTTTCCCTGTTGAGCTGCAGGTGGAAGTATAGTAACAAAAAGAGGAACTTTGGCACTAAAAAGACTGTAACGTTGAAAGATATCTACTTGATTTGACTCATTTGGACGCTGAAGCTTCATATTAGCTTCAGATAAACTTTTAAATCCATTTTTGCACAGAAGGAGGACTGTGCATTTTGTCCTCCATCACTTCCATTGTAAGTGCATCATGAAGGGATCTTCTAATGGTCAGTATGAACAGGAGGAATGATTACAGCAAGAAAAACAGGTTTCACTGCTCATTTGAGCTCCTGACTGTTGGTTTAAGATGGACTGGAAGTATTGTGAAACCGTCCTTTAACTTCCTCTGTCTCTGTCTTCTCTGTTCCACAAAAAAACATGGTTTACAGACAGTGATGAGACAGGAGTTGATGCTACAACAGCTTTTCCTCCTTTTTGTTTATGTAGAAAACAACTCTGTGCTTGTGTTTCCCAACAGAATGAAAGTGAATGTGATTGGTTATGCCATTTCTTGTCATCCCTCTAATGTATTCTATATAATAAATGCAAAAATACTACAAAAGAAAAACTCTTGAGGAGGTGTCAGTGTAGGTTTAGTGTAGAGAGCATGTAACTTCAACACCAGAGGTTTGCATCCTGCCAACAGTCAATGCTGGTTTCTTCTAACCATGACCACAATCTTTCCCCAACTGTAACCATGTAGTTTGGTTGGCTAAACTCAATCAAACGGTAACCACAGAGGTGACAGATCAGAGAATAACACTGACAAACAGCCTGTTGTGTTGTTTTGGTTGGAGGGCTTGTTTTTGAGTGAAAACTGTGCAAGATTTAGGTATTTAAGACATTAAATCAGCAGTTAAACAATGTTTTCTAACACTGATGCTTCAGTATTAATAATCGAATTATGTCATATATAATAATATATCAGTCAGAGGGACCAAACCACTACTTTTACTGCAATACTTTAACTACATCAAGCTCATAATACTGATCTACTTTTACTTAAGTAACTTGTACTTAAGATTTGTCATGCAGGACTTTTACTTGTAATGGAGTATTTTTATATTGCGGTACTTTTACTAAAGTAAAGGATATGAATACTTCTTCCACCACTGATGAGAAGATGAAATACAATCCAGGAGGACCAGTTTGACCAATACATCCATAACTATGAAGGTTTATCAGATGCCAAAACACTGCATGCTGGTTACAATGGAAACGGGATCTTACAACCTTTGCATTTGCACATATTTGTTTGGCCAAAGTTGTGTGTTGCTTGATGACTTTGCATTGTGGTAGAAGTTGAGCCAGGTTCCACTTTTTGCTGAGTAACATGGTGGTTTTTGCCATTTGCGTCACAACTTCCACTCCACCCATACAGTGGCCTCACTGATGACTCACTGGGAGGCTGGGTGTTTTTTGAAAACACACAGTCTAAACACACCCTAAGATATTGAGCTACATTTTGTGTTTCCCCCTTTTTTCAGCCATTTTGGAATGGCTGTGCTTGTAGTCGTTGTTGCTGTTAACTCCCACTCTTGGCCTGGGGATTGTATAGACAGAAAGAGTGAGTGTGCCTAGAAGTTGGATGAGTATTTCTCTGGAAGCCCAGTGTTCATGTTAAAGGTCATAAATCTACTGGGCCTCATGACAGATGACATTACTCTCCAGCCCTGATCTAATTTACCTTTAAACCGCCTTTCAATCCAGCTCTCACCCAAGCAAAGAGCAGATACTTGGCAGCTTAACCCAGCTTTATATCTATATTGTATCTGCAAAGGCTGCTGAGCTGTGAGGGGACAGAGAACCAGAGAGTCAAAAATGGAGGAAGCTATTGTAGCAGCTCTGTTGCACTGTTCACTTTTTTTAAAAGGACAGGTTCACAAGTTTTCAAGTGTGTGTTAAACCAGCAGTCAGGTGTCCATATGAACAGTGAAAGAGGTTTTCCTCGCTGTAATCATTCCTCCTGTTCATACTGGATATTAAAAGATCCTTCAAATGTGCTTTCAATGTAAGTGATGGAGGCCAAAATCCACAGTGTGTCATTTAGTGCAAAAATTAGTGCATGTAACGTTGATGTGAAGCTTATATGAAGCTTCAGCAGTCTGAGTTAGTCATATTAAGTGGATATCTGACACAGTTACAGTCTTTTTTGCATCAAATTCTCTCTTTGTGTTTCCTCGGACAGTGTTTCCCTGTTGAGCTGCAGGTGGAAGTATAGTAACAAAAAGAGGGACTTTGGCACTAAAAAGACTGTAACGTTGAAAGATATCTACTTGATTTGACTCATATGGACACTGAAGCTTCATATTAGCTTCAGATAAACTTTTAAATCCATTTTTGCACAGAAGGAGGACTGTGCATTTTGTCCTCCATCACTTCCATTGTAAGTGCATCATGAAGGGATCTTCTAATGGTCAGTATGAACAGGAGGAATGATTACAGCAAGAAAAACAGGTTTCACTGCTCATTTGAGCTCCTGACTGTTGGTTTAAGATGGACTGGAAGTATTGTGAAACCGTCCTTTAACTTCCTCTGTCTCTGTCTTCTCTGTTCCACAAAAAAAACATGGTTTACAGACAGTAATGAGACAGGAGTTGATGCTACAACAGCTTTTCCTCCTTTTTGTTTATGTAGAAAACAACTCTGTGCTTGTGTTTCCCAACAGAATGAAAGTGAATGTGATTGGTTATGCCATTTCTTGTCATCCCTCTAATGTATTCTATATAATAAATGCAAAAATACTACAAAAGAAAAACTCTTGAGGAGGTGTCAGTGTAGGTTTGGTGTAGAGAGCATGTAACTTCAACACCAGAGGTTTGCATCCTGCCAACAGTCAATGCTGGTTTCTTCTAACCATGACCACAATTTTCCCCAACTGTAACCATGTAGTTTGGTTGGCTAAACTCATTCAAACGGTAACCGTAACCTTACAAAGTTTATCAACTCATCCACTGATTCAGACTAGAACAAACACACTAGAGGTTTAAAAAGACCCTTATTCTTTTGATTGATGTTGATTTCCATTGGCCTTGCACCTAGGAACAGGTGAGAAGCAGTGGTGGAAAATAACTAAGAACATTTACTCAAGTAATATACTTAATTACATTTTCGAGGTACAAGCTTTTAAAATATTTTGGTACTTTGGACATCACAGGATCATGTTAGAAGACGTCTTTCTATATCTCTTTACCTCTTGTCCATTTTGACCTCTCTCTATCTTTTGTTTTCATCATCTCTCCCTATTTCAGGTATTTCCTCTCTAACTTCCTGTCTTTTCACACCCATCAACCGCTCTCCTTTTCTGTGTCTCATTTGTTTTCCCAACTGTAACCATGTAGTTTGGTTGCCTAAACTCAATCAAACAGTAACCGCAGAGGTGACAGATCAGAGAATAACACTGACAAACAACCTGTTCTGTTGTTTTGGTTGGAGGGCTTGTTTTTGAGTGAAAACTGTGCATGATTTAGGTATTTAAGTCATTAAATCAGCAGTTAAACAGTGTTTTCTCTTCACCAGGGTCAGAACCAGAACCAGCCTATCACACAGAACCAGCAGAGCCAAGACGACCAAGTCAATATACAACCACAGACTACAACTGGACAGCACAAAGAATGGGAATAACTGATGTGGTGCAGTACCTCGAGAACCAGCAGCGTCTGCTTGGCCAGGTTCACACCTAAAGGAACCTAGAAGAACTTAAAACCAGCCAAACACACAGCAGACGTTACTAACAAAACCAGGAAGGCAGAAACAACAGAAACTATAGGCAAAAGGACACCAGCAGCAAAACCCAAAGAACTGATGCTGTAACAGAACTTTAATCCTGGACTGAGAACCTCAGTGAACCAGAACTGAACCAAGAAGCTTGAACCAAGAGAACCAAGTAGAAGAAAACACATGAAACAATAATAATATCTGATAAATCAAGTAAAATAAAGCAAAGTCATCTATCTGGAATGTGTGCTTCAACTTTTTTGCAGAACGACGCGCTGTGCGTTGGCTACGTTTTTTCATGCAGAACTAAGTCTGTCTGAATGTGACCTTATGGTGTTTTCAAACCTGTGTAGTTCACTCTGGCTGAATGGGACCCTGATTAGTTTTCCTCCTAGGTACAATTTGTTTGGGCAGGTCTGAACACAGAATTTGTACTTGGACCAAAACAACCACACAGAGCCCCTTTACAGGAAATGGTCTGTGTTCGTTTGTGGTGGGAACGTGATCCGACCTCCGACTGACTACAACTCTGCAAGTTTGAGCTAAATGGCTCCCATAGCCAGGACTAACAATCAAGTATGTTGTCTTCATGATATTTGGGCAGATAGCTTCTTCAGAAGCTTCTTCCTGTGTTTACGTTTGTGCTCCCACCCCAGACACATCTGACCAATGAGAGGAGAGAACGTTCTTACCTGGCTTTTAGTGATGCTTTTTCAGTTTGCTTTTTTTCTGTTTGAAAAAAAAAACATAAAAAGTTCATCAACTCATCCACTGATTCAGACTAGAACAAACACACTAGAGGTTTGAAAACACCCTTATTCTTTTGATTGATGTTGATTTCCATTGGCCTTGCACCTAGGAACAGGTGAGAAGCAGTGGTGGAAAATAACTAAGAACATTTACTCAAGTACTATACTTAATTACAATTTCGAGGTACAAGCTTTTAAAATATTTTGGTACTTTGGACATCACAGGATCATGTTAGAAGACGTCTTTCTATATCTCTTTACCTCTTGTCCATTTTGACCTCTCTCGATCTTTTGTTTTCATCATCTCTCTATTTCATATATTTCCTCTCTAACTTCCTGTCTTCTCACCCCCATCAACCGCTCTTCTCCTTTTCTGTGTCTCATTTGTTTTTCCTCCATCTTCTCTCCATGTCCCATTATCATACACATGACAGTATAAAAGCTCCCTGTGTCATTAGCAGATGAATTAAAGTATTTCAGTAGTGAGTCTGCAGTAATTTGTTTTCCATCCTGGTGCTGAATATACACTGTACGATAATAACAATATAGAGTAATATACTGAATATCATTGCAAGTCAAGTAGATATTGGTAAAGGTGGTAAGATGCAGGGCAGTCCTGGGATATTAAACAGTGTAGTGACTACTTGCCACCTTTAAACAGCCACTGAGGGGCTGCTGTGAGATTTATAATGATGCATACTTCCAATAAATGTTCAGATTAATTATACAGCTTTTAACAGCTCACCACTGCTGTTTATAATAGTCCACAAAGGGATAAACAAAAATAATCAGACAAAATAAAGGCTGAGGCAAAAACTGTATGCTTCTCACACACATCAGCAACATCTGAAGCTGATCATTTCTCAATTTACCTCCAAACAAGGAAACGCTGCCTGGTGGTCAGAGGTTTAAACGTAAATAACACAAATATATCAATACAAGTGAAAATGGCTCCTACAAACAGAATTAACAGATTTAACTGTACATTCTTGTGTGTGTGTGTGTGTGTGTGTGTGTGTGTGTGTGTGTGTGTGTGTAGTTTTGTTCTGCAAACGTTAACAAGACTACACAGCTCCATTCTGTAGTGCTTATGAAGATTCAACATAGGAAACTAATGTTCATGTTAGTAGTGCAACGATGCAAGACAGCACAAAAATATACACAATACTTTCTACATTGCAGCATTTCTGCTGTGAGTTCATGTGATGGAACTGAATCAGTCTCATGATGAAAGTTCTCCTCTTTCTCAGCAGTCGGTCATACAGTAGCAGTGAAGAATGTTGCACTAGTTACAACAGACTAGTAAAAGATTTGCAACATCTTACTGCACACATTAAAGAACTTATTTACAGCTCAGGTTGCTGTAAATATACTGCAGTTTGTTGCCAAGCTTTACTAAAACCTGGGACATATTAGGTGATTTGTTACATTTGTCTCATTGTGATTAACCTTGAAAGGGGAACAGAAGTCAGCTGGGGAAAGAATTCTTAAGAAGACAAACAAGATAACAGTGAATCCTCGTCACCACTCTTCTAAAGAACTTGATATTGCTTCATAAAGGGAAGTTAAGTCTCGTTCTTGTGTAAAATGTTTCTCTCTACCATTAAATTGTTTCATTTCTCTTTCTCTCACTCTGTGTTTGATTTTCATTCTTGTTTCTTTCTCACTCAGTGAGCTGGAAGCCTGGAAGCCTGGATGCTGACCTTCAGCCAATTATAACAGAGGACATTTGAAGGCATTACAAATTCTGTCATCCTGCAATCTATTTATTTGTGCTTTTATATATATATATTTATATATATATATATATTTTTAAACAATAGTTTGCAAAGCAGTTGCTGTTTACTCAAACTCATAACTAAGTTTTGCTGGCAGCTCAGGATATTATAATCAACAGATTTACATTGACTCCCTTTGAAAGCACTTGAACCCTGAAAATAATTTTTTCAAACACATACTTGAATATACTTGACATATTTGAAAGCCTGTAAATAAATGTTCAGTTCCATAAAGCTGTCACTTGTCTCATCCTCTTTTGTGATAGATGTTAAGGGTTATGGATTTTTAAATGTAAAACTGAGCTGATCCCATTACTGGACCATTAAGATTAAAGACACGTCGTTATTTATAGTTGTTTTTATTAATATGAAGAAGAAGAACATCATAGTGATCACTTGAACATATGACAGCCTGTGACAGGCTGCTATGATTATGCTGACTGTGCCAGCTTGAGATTTAGATGGCACAGGCACATCCGGGCAAACCAATGACTACGCGGGTGGCACAGCGGCCACATATTCACACACACACACACACACACACGTGCACACACACACACACACACATACACACACACACACACACACACACACATACACATATACACACACAGATCGCAGACGCAGCAACATCAGCATAAAATCCAATTGTGCACCCAATAAAAAACTATATCCAATAAACAATAATATTGAAATAGGCAACAGGCTACTACAGTCCAAAATTGTAAATTATCTTACTTTTGATGATTAGAGCAGGAGATGACATAGCTTGGTGTTCAACACTGAAATTATTTCATAACTGTCCAATGATTCAGTCAGTTCTCTTTCAAAGGAGAGCAGGGACAAAGAGTTCAGTCTGTATGTCATCACTGATGCACTGATGCCAGTTTTTACCTCTTTCAACAGTACAGCTTATTGCTGCTGAATTAGCAACCACGTACGTGTCGAAACTACTCAGCACTTGAGGAGAAACTGGAGCAGGGGGAGGTGTCTGGAGTGAGAATGATGGCTGAACTTGAGTTGGATTCTCTTCCTCTTGCTCCTCACAACGTCTTTTTGTGACTGCTTTGTTTCACTATGGTTTTCATCTTAACTTACATTAAAAGCAGCTAGCTAGAAGACAGTATGCTTCTGCTCCTCTGTTCAATGTACACTCAGTGTACATGGCTGTACACTGAGTGAAACAATCTGACCTATCAACATCATCATATGGTAAACAAGAGGCAAGAATTGTTTATTTTTATTGGTCTCATAGTCACATTTGAAACAGTTTTCATTGACTGCTATTCATTGGATGATCCAGCAAAAAAGGAAGCCCTCAGATTAGGTGGGTCTGAGTGCCAAGTCCACAGCTATGTGTCAGACACTGGCATGACAGGAGCCAGGCCTCGAGTCTGCATGAAAAACTTTTTGATGTATGTTTGGAGTCATTATCCTGCTGGAAGAGCCATGACCTGCAACTAGGACACAGCTTTCTGACACTGAACTGTATGTTTTGCCCAAAAATGCCCTGATAGTCTTCTGATTTCATGGTGCTGCACAGACTCAAGGCACCCAGTGCCTGAGGCAGCAAAGCAACCCCAAAACATCACTGAGCCTCCTCCATGTTTCACGGTAGGCATGGTGTTCTTTTCTTTGTAGGCTTCATCTTTTCCTCTGTAAACATAAAGTTTGTGTTATTTACCAAAAAGCTCTAATTTTGTTTCATCTGTCCAAAGCACATTCTCCCAGAAGGACTGCGGTTTATCAACACTCATTTTGGCAAAGTCCAGTCTGGCTTTTTTGCGTCTCCCTCTCAGAAGTGGGGTCTTCCTGGGTCTTCTACCGATTCTACCATCATTCAGACAGTGATGGATGGTGCAACTTGAAACTACTGTACCCTAAACTTGTAGATCAACTTGGATTTATATTGAAGTTTTCCTTGGTTCTTTCTCCACCATTCAAACAATCCTTCTGTTCAATCTCGGGCCAATTTACCTCTTGTGACCACGTCCAGTGATGTTGGCTACAGCTTCATGGGTCTTAAACTTCTTAATACTATTGGCAACAGTGGTCACAGGAACATCACGCTCTTTGGAGATGTTCTTGTAACCTTTATGTTGACCATGCTTGCCTATAAACTTTTATCAGACCACTCTCTAGATTCCCTCTGTTTTCCACATTCAATGTGATGCACACAGTGGCACAAAACAGCAGAGTGAGTAATTTTCTCCTTTTAACTGGCTGCATGAGTGATTATAAGATTGAAAACACGTGTGATACCAATTAAAACACAATAATCTGCTTGAAGTATCACTACAAGTCAATTATGTCTTACAACTTCTAAATGGTACCAATAATCTTATCTAGATTATTTTAGAATGTCTTTGTAGAATATGCATGAATTCAGTTATTTTGTTTTGTTCCACTGCAAACCAAACATGGACATGCATTGATCATTTAATTTCAACACTGTGCAGGGCAAATGGTGCATTAATTAATAAGATGCAAGGGTACTAATAATTTCGACCATATCTGTATTTGGCATATAACAAGAGATAGATGAACAATGAACACAGGGACACAGGATTAAAACTGGGAAATGTATTTTTCATTTCACTAGGTCTTAAATGCCTACAGAAGGAGGATTCATAGCAGCTTCATCATGAAACCACTGATCTACACACATTAATATTACACTTGTTGTGTTCATATAGGTTAGACTGTGTGTATATATTTATTTAATCTTCATTGTTGGATATCTCCTGGGATATTATACAGTATGTAAAGATTTGTATGAGGTCAATATATTGTGCTGTGAGATGGTGGTATATTTACATACTGGAATGTTTGGTTTGTTGGTGTTTAATGTGTCTGAATAATTACATTAAGGTCATATAATGGCGCTGAAAATAAAATTATCCATTCATTCATTCATTAATGCACCCTTTACCACCATCATCATCATCATGGTGCAAACACACACACACAGAGAGAGAGAGAGAGAGAGAGAGAGAGAGAGAGAGAGAGAGAGAGAGAGAGGAATGTTAACTTAAAGCATCGTCAGCTTCCTGATTGATCAGACAGACATATAGGGGCAGTTCTCTGACAGTTTGATGATTTTCTGCATCAGGATCAAACTCAGAATGAATATCCACCATGTTCTGTTCTTCTGCTTCTTATCAGGTGAGGACTGATTACCTGACTGTGTCTGTAAAGCTGCAGCACAAACTGCTTCTGGACATTCATTGTGTTCATTTTAACAAATGTCAGATTTGTATCACACAAGTTTTCATGTTGCTGTCATGTTAATTAGTTTTCCTGTCGTTCTCTAAATTATTCTGTTACTAATTACAACATCTCTATAATCTAATCTTGTAATTTAACTAAACTAGATCTAACTAAACATATGAACCATCCATCATGAATATTTGTTGCTCATTAATGTGTTTGATATTAGAAAGTATGAAAGAAAAACATTGAAAAACAGACGTTACACAGAGACACTGTGACTACAACTGCAGCTACAAGTAGAACAACAGCAACTGCTGTACAGTCAGTGAAAACTTTGCTAATGGCTGCCTCTGTATCATCTCTGCTTCTCTGTGAACTGATGGATTAGCCCTCATTAATCTGCAGTCTGTTTACAGTAAGTCTACAATACACAAAGTATTGATCATCAGTATTCACTGTTCATCTTTCCAACAGCACTGCAGGATGGAAACACTGGACTCGTCAATGCAATAAACCTTTATGCTGGAGCTGAAGGAGGAAGTGGTTCACGTTTTTGCTCCTTGACTTCATCTGGAAGCACCAAGTTCTTCTGTAAAGGAAAATGTAAAGGAGAAGGCATTCTCGTTAAAACAGATGGTGTCACAGCTCAGAGTGGCAGATACAGCATCAGATATAAAAACAGATCTTCTGGAAGAAGAACTGTGACTGTGACCATCACACAGCTGACTAAGTCAGACTCAGGACGGTACAGATATGGTTTGAGTGGATCTTCGGTCCCAGTTTCTTACTGTGAGTTTGACCTCAGAGTTACAGATGGTGAGTTTCTACTGAAAGTCATAAAACCTGATATATTTACTATGTTCATCCCATTTAATGATTCTGAAGCTTAAGAATAAATGAAGTCAGATAGAATTTAATTAAATTGTGGGAAGAATGTGAGACTTTTATGATATATTGACTCAGTGTATCAATGTTGGATGAAATCATTACTCCAGCAGTCAGACTGGTTGAACTGGGCAGCTCCCAGTGTGACTCTGTGGATCTGTGTAAATGTGAAGCAGGAAATATTGTGATCAGACTGCAGCATCTTACAGGAAGTACAGACAGTAACTGTTGATTGTTCATCTTTTCAGCTGCAACGTTGGATGACAACACTCGTTTCATCCGTGCAGAAACTGAGGGAGGAAATATCACAAGAGGATGCCTCGATACTGTCAATGTAACCAGGAAGTTCTTCTGTAAGGATGAATGTAAAAAAGAAGAAGACATCCTGGTTGAAACAGAAGGGAACAGAGCTCAGAATGGCAGTTACAGCATTGAATATAGAAAAGGATCTGAATATGGACTGTATGTGACCATCACACAGCTGAAGAAGTCAGACACAGGATGGTACAGGTGTGGTTACGGCAGAGCTTCGTCTCCAGATTCATCCTACACGTTTTCGATCTTTGTTGCAGATGGTGAGTTTTATATTTAATATTCTGTTCACATTCTGTTCAATGAATATCAATTGTTAAATTGTTAAGATTATGAAAACTTTGAATACAAAATTTAACAGAAACAAAGTTTTTTTGGGTCAGAAGTTGATTTGTGACAACAAGAGGAGTGCTGAGGTTGGCAGAGTCATACTAGTTGTCCAACCTGGGACCTTTTCTATATTTCTATTAACATTAGGTAACATAGAGAAGAACCGTTCCTCAGGTTCCTTAATGTTCAAGACATCATACTCTAAAATGTTTCTAAAGATGAAACTCATTTGTAGAGTCACAAAGTAATCTGATGTAAAATGTGTTGCCTTTATAATGTTAGTTTTTAAATTTACAACAATCAGTTTGTACGATTTTTAAAAACCGTTTCAGACATTTGTGCTTTTATGTTTAATGTTAGAAAACCAACCTGTGGATGTTATTTTCTTACTCTTCTGTAATCAAAAATCAAATAACAATAATTCCTTGTGATTAATAGAACAAACCCACTTCAAATATTCTTAATCATTTACTTCATTAACATATTTACTGCTGCATTTTTCTTGTGTATGTGATGGATGCTGTCAATATGATCTTTCTGTCTAGAGCAGCATCTCATTTCTCTGCATTATTGATTCAGCATCTGATTGTTTCAATGTGTTTTCATTGTTCACGGCTCCAACCACTTCAAAACCAAACTGGATTACATCATCTTTCCCTGAAACCACAGAGCAGTTTACAGGTACAGGACAATTCATGTCTGTCCATCTGTCCATCACTGTCTCTCTGCAACAAAACGTCCTCTTAAAACAGTCAAATTCAGCATAACAACGTTGTCTAATAAGAATAACAAGATGGTCCAACATGTGTTTCAGCACATAAGACAGTTCAGCACCTAGAAGAAAACATGTCACATTTAATTTTACAATAAATTTCCTTGTTATCTTCACGTCTAATGTTTAAACACATCCTACATTTCTAATGATGTAAGATAATTATTAACATGTGATGTCAGCACATGACAAGTCAAGAAACATTCAGACCAAAAACTGAGATGTTTTTTCAACAGGAAGATCTCATTTTTGATAAAGGTTCCCTGTGTAGTTTTCTTGTAAACAAGGTTATATTTATATTCAGTGTTACTCACCAAAACCTGCTGAGTGTATCCTTTAGGTCCAACATAAGTGTTAAACATTTTTCCTCAATCATAAATATTTGTAAAGCTGATTATTTAAAGTATTTTAAATCTTGCATTGCTTGCAGTCTTCTTCTCTCCTGCTTTTGTTGGTGCATTGCTGTGTTTCTGGGCAGGTTCCTGCATCCTGTAGATCAGTGGGATGATGTGAAACCACTGGCAGGATTGTGTATCACGTCAACCACGTGTGCACAACATAAATCCACATGTAAAAACAAGCTACTTCTGGTCAAAAACTCCACAGGGAACCTTTAAGCTTCTAATACAAGACAAAAGATCCCAGTCTTTTAAACCAATAAATGTCTCTCTCTCTCTCTTCCTTCCCAGCCATGTCTGATGTCTCTCGCCCAGGTTACTTCTGGCCTCCGGCTGTAATCGTGCCTGTGGTTGTTGTGCTGTTGGCTGTTGTTCTGCTGCTCCTCTACAAATGGAAGACGAAGAGGAGGAACTCTGGTTTGAACACCAGAGGAACCTCAGACAGCAGAAACATGGAGGTGACTTCCTTTAACTCTGTATGTCTCATTCAATTCAATTCAAAAATACTTTATTCATCCCTCAAGGGGGAAGCACGTTTGCAAACAAGTACACATATACAATTCATTCAAACACATTTAAAAATCTACAAAATACAAATATGACAATGTCAGAAAGAGTTTAAACACACAAGGAATAATGGCAGTGGCCCTTGTTAACATGTTAACTCTTACTGTTGGCATTTATACATTTTATTTTTGCAGTTAGGAATAAACAATCTCATGTCTGCAACTACTTCACTAGTATGAACAAAACTATAATTAAATAAAATCATAATTATTGTTAATAGACCTCTGGCCTGTCCAGTTGTTATCACTAAAATATCAGCAAACAATTGAAGAACACAATATCTGGGCTGTTACCGTGGTTACTGCTATATTTTAGGTTTGATGTCATTCCTGTTTTATTTTCAGTTATCTGTCATCTATGAGAACTGTCCTCCAGTCTCCATGTATGAAGACTCCATCTACCAGAACCTGGATCCAGACAGCAGCGATCCGGACCAAACCTACTCTGCACTCACAGCAAACAAATGATGATGTTTGGATTTGGATCTGGATTCTGTACTGTGCAGGTAAACATGTGCTGCAAGGTTCCAGTTTATTCCACTTTCTTTCTTTTTTTTGTTAAATCAGCAGATATTATCTATAAACATGCTATTTTTCACCTCTATGCTGATGATACACAACTGATCATGTTTCTTCTTACTTGCTTATTCTGAAATGTTCATTCTGTCTTCATAAATGTAGATGTTGTTTGATATTGTTCTTCTACACTTTGAGCCAAATCTGTCTCCTAGAAATTACATTCATATTCAACTCAATTGCACATTACAGTGCATTCAGAAAGTATTCAGACTATTTTTTCACATTTTGTTATGTTGCAGCCTGATGCTAAAATCATTTAACCCTCCTATTGTGTTAGGGTCAAATTTAACTGGTTTTCATGTTTAGATGTGTGAAACATACTTTTAATTTTTCTGATCAAAACAAGTCTTCATCACATCTTCTACAATGGCCTAATGAATACATTTTCTGTTGTTAATGTATTTTAAATTTTAAGTGTTGAATCTGAACATATGAGTGAAATGTTCAGAGACAACATACCTGGTTGTTTTTTTCCAATAAAATATCTGATGTTGCAGTAAAATCTCTGCTGGTAGAAACTGCAGCAGTATGAAAGTGTTTGTGGTTGTGTTCAGACTCTGGCAGCACTTGGTTCAGGTCAGAGAAAGATCCTGGTCTCTGTTTAATACAGAAAAAAATCTGCAGTGACTTGAAGCTCAACATGTTTATGAACATTTAAGCCACAGCAGCATCTTTCACTAACCTGAACCAAACCTGAACACACACAGGACTCAGGATGTGAACCCGGGTCTCTGCTGTCACAGTCCTGTATCTTGTAGCCCCCCATCCATCCCGACCTCCTCCCTCCCACTGCAGAGACACATAGAAATGTAGCTTCATGTTTTATCTGTCTTATTCTTTTTAGCTTCTTTTTATTCCCAAATTCAACACTTTTTAATTTTATTTAAATGTCTTCTTACATTGTGTTGCTTTTATATTCTGTCATGATGCCTTTTATGCTCTCTGTAAAGCACTTTGATGTTGTTGTTGAAATGTGCTATACAAATAAACTTGCCTTGCCTTCATTCATTCCACAAAATCTCACTGTGAACATCATCCAGGCAGAGATTATGTTTCATAAAGCAGCGTCACTGTGAAACAGTTTAGTCGTATATTGAAGGTCATTTCTAGGAGACAGACTCGTTTTGAGCAACACATGAAGAAGTCAGAGCAGCTCAGTTTTTACCAGTTACTTAATGTATCAGACCAAGTCACATTTTCTAATGAAAGCCAAGAGAATCCTGATTTCTATTCAATTCAATTCAAAATACTTTATTCGTCCCTCAAGGGGCAATTTGAGGCAAACAAGTAAGCATATAAAATTAATTTACACACATGAAAACAATCTAAAAAATAAAAATATGACAGTGTTAGAAAGAATTTAATGGCTGAGGCCGGTCTGTAGCTGGTCAACAATATCCAACACCACAAAGGCTCATATTATGTCAGAAGAATCAATCATACATGAGGTAAACTGACCATTTCTTGTACTGTTCATAAGTCTGATGGAATAAAGCCAAACTTCCTTCTGTTTGTTTTACATGCAGGAGATATAAAACGCATTCCTGATGGTATCAGGTTAAAGTAGTCATAGAGGACATCATGTGTGTGGTTGCTGATAATCTTCTCTGCTTTGTTGAGGACTTGTTCAGTATTAAGATGTAACAGGGATCTTTGTGTTTTGCTAATAATTTTTGAGCTGAAGTTAACAACATGTTGCAATGGGTTCTTGTCCTTTTGACAAATGTAAACCAGCAGTTAAAATACTTTCAATAAAAGAGGAATAAGACGTTGTCAATATTCTCTCATTGACTCCAAAGGAGTTTAGTTTACAGGACAGACACTACTGTGTCTTTTTCACAATAACATCTGTACTGTCACTAAATCTCAATGTCATGTCATTGTTGCAGCCAAGGACTCAGGCAGATGCAGGACTGTCGTGCAACTAGCAATGTCTTTATTTTTGCTATAAACAACATTTGATTTAACAGATTCTCTGATTTAACAGTAGGGAATGCCCTCATTAATAAATTTAAAATATCTTACTGATATCCACTGACCCCTCACATCATCAAACACAGTTCCCAAGTATTTGAAGGTCTGGACGGGTTCAACACTTACTGAAGTCAAGAATGACTGTTGGAACTGTCTGTGTGTTCTAGTGAGATTACTATTTCTTTAGTTTTGGACACATTTAAATCTAAAAAAGATCTCAATCTTTAGACAGGACATGACTGCTGCTCCAGCAGCAATAAGAAGGTCTGTGTCCACCATAGTGAGTCATTTTACAACCAGTATGTGTGTACCGTATTTCCTCTAATAGTGGCTGGTTGTCAATGAAAAGCCGGGTGGATAAACTCCTGATGCCTGTTATATAATGTGCATGCCAGTTAAGCATAAATAATAGTTACCTGGATGTAAGTCCGGTTCTATGAGTACATGCGTAGCCCTCTAGCCAACCAGCACAGAGAGGGGAGGGGGACAGAGGAGATGCAATATCATCTTATAAGGGGATAACAGCTCATATTTCAATAATACTGATGGCAGCAACACAACATCAAGATGAGTTACCAAGGTAAACAGAGTAACTTGGCTAAACCGGTGAGCATAAATCTATGAGCATGCTAAAGCTAAGGGCCAGGTACCCTCAGTAGTTGAGGTAAACAACTATTAAATTACTATTAGGGGAAATACGGTAATTTAAAAGTGTCTGACTCTGGTGCCTCCTAGTGGTCGTATTGAAAAAGACATTTACACACATTTGATTCAAATTGTTCAGAACGCTGCAGCTTCTTAATCTGAGCTGCTCATCTTTGTACCTTTTCCTGTTTGACATCACATGTTGCATCATGTGTTTTCTGGCCTGTAATCATTATTTGTCACTTTATAATGTGATATTTATGAGAAGCTTTTAATGAGGTTCATCAAAACTACTTTACTGAGTTGTTATGAAACTCTTCCTAAATTCACTTAAAGGACTCAGTTTCTTTGGCTGACAGTGTGGAGCTTCAGGAACCCAGTCTCTTTATTCAGAAAACCTCCTCTGATACTCTTAAATCATAGAATTAATATGAAGTTTCACATCCCCATTTTCATGTTTGACGTGCTGTTTGTCCACATTTGGCCAGTTTGTACTGTAACAAACCAGTTTAGACAACAGGAAGCAGAACCCTCATGCAGACACTCAGACAGGCTGGTTGAGTGAAAGACAGTTTCACTTTTAAATTCAATAAACAGACTTCTAGTTGACAATCTCAACTCAAGGCAGTGAAGCAGGAAGGCGGGTGACCACAGACACACAGCAGGTCAAACTGGATCAGCACAGCAGCTTTGCAACACAGAGGATCTGGAGAACTGATCATCATATTGATGAGTTTTTGAGTTTTTATCAAACTTAGTCCTTAGTACAGATAAAGTATTTATAGTAGGTGATTTTAATATTCATGTGGACGTTGATAATGATAGTCTCAGCACTGCATTTATCTCATTATTAGACTCAGTTGGCTTCTTGCAGTGTGTAAATAATTCCACTCACTGTCTTAACCACACCCTCGACCTTGTTCTGACTTATGGGATTGAAATTGAACATTTAATAAATTTTCCACAAAATCCTATTTTATCAGATCATTACTTAATAACTTTTGAATTCCTATTACTGGATTGCACACCATTAGACAAAAATGTCTTCAGCAGATGTCTATCTGATAGAGCTGTAGCTAAATTTAATGAAGCAATTCCATCAGTACTGAATTCACTGCCATGTCTCAATACTACAGAGGACTCTTATGTTAACTTTAGTCCCTCCCAAATTGATAATCTTGATGATAGTGCTGCAGGCTCATTACGAATAACACTCAACTCCATCGCCCCCTTAAAAAGGAAGATAATAAAACATAAGAGGTTAGCTCCATGGTATGACTCTAAAACCTGCAAATTAAAGCAAACATCGCGGAAATTGGAAAGGATTTGGCGTTCCACCAAAGTGGAAGAATCTTGCTTAGTCTGGCAAGATAGTCTTAAAACATATAGGAAGGCCAATCAACACCCACACAGCAGACATCAAAGCTACTATAAGTCTTCAAATCGATATTGGTATCGTCGGTAAAAATGAGATGGAAAATATCGGCATATTGGATATCGGCAAAAAATTCAATATCGTGCATCCCTAGATATAAATGACAGAAAAACAAAAAAAGCAAAATATGAACCTTTAATCTAAACTGGTTGAGAGTGCTGACATTCACTAAACTTTTACTTTGCTTCTTTAAATTTAATATAAAGGGTTTAAGATTTAAAGTGACTTCAGTCAGAGCTGTTCTTACTGCACATCAAAGCAGCTGCATCATGAATTTTACAGTTTACTTCCCCCAGAACTTCTGCAAGTGGTGTGAATGTTGCTGCTGCACAGAGCCTTGTGCCTCTAGAGGTCCTGCAGTCTTTCACTGTTTTCTTCACTGAATCTTTTTTTATTTCCCAACAAATTTCAAGTCAGCTTCAAGTCAGTGTTCATGTCTGACACTTTCAGAGTTCTAGTAAATGCTCTTGTTAGGTCTATTTCTTAGGCAAATAAAGTCTACATATTTATAATCCATCATAAATCATTAATACAGCTGTTCACATCATATGTCTCTTAATTTACAAATAGTTGTGTTATTCTACAAAAAAGAAATAAAAGAAATGAGCAATATATTTTAAAGCTCATGAGAAACCTTGAGAAGCAAATTGAAGGGAACAAACACATTCATTGGTGTGAGTTAACGCCCAGGACACTTTGGTTCTGAAGGTTGTCTGATGTATTTCAGAAATAAGGAAGTTTGCAGTCAGTAGTTGTGATATTAACTTTACACAAAAAGCAACACACTCCTCTCACAGAGTCTCAGTTAGAGCCAAAATATCTCTCACTGATCTATTTTTCTTTTTCTGAACAAACACTTCACTGAACATTTTCTTGTTGCTTCCTTCAATTTGTTTGAATATCTATTGGTAACACTTGACTTTAACATCATCCCCATATTTAGCATTTATAAGTTGTATACTGATATTTAATAAATGGTTATAACTCCTGGGATCTCCTGGGATATTATACAGTATGTAAAGATTTATATGAGGTCAATATATTGTGCTGTGAGATGCTGGTGTGTTTACATACTGGAACGTTTGGTTTGTTGGTGTTTAATGTGTCAAAATAATTCCATAGAGGTCATATGGGTCAAATAATGGGGTCAAAAATAGAATTATTCATTCATTAATGTACCCTTAACCACCATCATCATCATCATGTTGCAAACACACAGAGAGAAAGAGGAACAGGAAGGTTATGTTTGTCAGACATGTATGCTTCCTCTAGATCACTCATGTTGCAGAGAGAGAGAAAAGGGGGGGGGGGGGGGCAGTTCTCTGACAGTTTGATGATTTTCTGCATCAGGATCAACTCAGAATGAATATCCACCATGTTCTGTTCTTCTGCTTCTTATCAGGTGAGGACTGATTACCTGACTGTGTCTGTAAAGCTGCAGCACAAACTGCTTCTGGACATTTATTGTGTTTATTTTAACAAATGTCAGATTTGTATCACACAAGTTTTCATGTTGCTGTCATGTTAATTAGTTTTCCTGTCGTTCTCTAAATTACTCTGTTACTAATTACAACATCTCTGTAATCTAATCTTGTAATTTAACAAAACATATTGATTGATTAATTGATTAACTGACTTTATTGTCCACCTCGGTGGAAATTTGTCTTTGGCTTCTCCCACAATAAAGCAAAAGTACATACACTACACATAGCACAACACACCATTAAAAACATACAAAATATACAACATACAATAGTGTAAATGGGCAGGTAGCAGCAGATAGGTTATATAAATAATACCAGAGAGCAAATCTTATAAAATAACAAGTGTTCCCTGATGCATCATTCTGTGTTCAACGCCTGTGTTGTGTAGGGAATAAAAGACTTTGTGTATAAGTACCGGTTGGCCTTTGGGGCCCTGAATCGACGGCCAGATGGGAGCAGCTCAGTCTCTGAGTGTAGTTGTGTAGTGTAGAGGTATCTGCAGTTCTATGTTTAGCCTTCCTGTGTGCAGCACTGTCAAATATATTGCAAAGTTGTTTTTGTGACTTTCCAATCACCTTCCCTGCAATGTTAACAATTTTAGAGAGCTTGTTATGAACCATCCATCATGAATATTTGTTGCTCATTAATGTGTTTGATATTAGAAAGTATGAAAGAAAAACATTGAAAAACAGACGTTACACAGAGACACTGTGACTACAACTGCAGCTACAAGTAGAACAACAGCAACTGCTGTATAGTCAGTGAAAACTTTGCTAATGGCTGCCTCTGTATCATCTCTGCTTCTCTGTGAACTGATGGATTAGCCCTCATTAATCTGCAGTCTGTTTACAGTAAGTCTACAATACACAAAGTATTGATCATCAGTATTCACTGTTCATCTTTCCAACAGCACTGCAGGATGGAAACACTGGACTCGTCAATGCAATAAACCTTTTTGCTGGAGCTGAAGGAGGAAGTGGTTCAATTATTTGCTCCTTGACTTCATCTGGAAGCACCAAGTTCTTCTGTAAAGGAGAATGTAAAGAAGAAGACATTCTCATTAAAACAGATGATGTCACAGCTCAGAGTGGCAGATACAGCATCAGATATGAAGACGGATCTTCTGGAAGAAGAACTGTGACTGTGACCTTCACACAACTGACCAAGTCAGACTCAGGACGGTACAGATGTGGTTTGGGTGGATCTTCAGCCCCAGATGCTTACACCGACTTTGACATCACAGTTATAGATGGTGAGTTTCTACTGAAAGTCATAAAACCTGATATATTTACTAGGTTCATCCCATTCAATGATTCTGAAGCTTAAATATAAATGAAGTCAGATGGAATCTAATTAAATTGTTGAAGAATGTGAGACGTTTATGATATATTGACTCAGTGTATCAATGTTGGATGAAATCATTACTCCAGACTGCAGCATCTTACAGGAAGTACAGACAGTAACTGTTGATTGTTCATCTTTTCAGCAGCAACGTTGGGTGAAAACACTCGTTTCCTTTTTGTAGGAACTATGAGAGCAAATTTCACAAAAGGATGCCTCAATACTGTCTATGGAAGCAGGAAGTTCTTCTGTAAGGATGAATGTAAAAAAGAAGAAGACATCCTGGTTGAAACAGAAGAGAACAGAGCTCAGAATGGCAGATACAGCATTGAATATACACAAGGATCTGCATTTGGACTGTATGTGACCATCACACAGCTGAAGAAGTCAGACACAGGACGGTACAGGTGTGGTTACGGCAGAGCTTCGTCTCCAGATTCATCCAACACGTTCCAGATCTTTGTTGTAGATGGTGAGTTTTATATTTTATTTTCAGTCCACATTCTGTTCAATGAATATCAATTTTTAAATGGTTAATATTATGAAAAGTTGTCTTGTTTTCATTTAAAATAAGAAAGAATTAATTTTGGGGGTGACCTGATAGCTGAGTGGTTATCACATGGACACTAACGCCCTGAGCAGCGAGTCCTCAGTTTGATTCCCAGCTGGCCGAACTGTCTGCTGCATGTCATCCCTCTACTCCCCACATGTCCTGTCTCTCTCCACCATCACTATCAAATAAAGCCATAAAATGCCCAAGAAATAATCTTAAAAAATGAATTTTGAATACAACATTTAAAGAGTGGATGGAAATGACATGACAGAAACAAATATCTCTTTTTTCGGGTTACAGCCAGAAGTTGATTTGTGACAACAAGAGGAGTGCTGAGGTTGGCGGAGTCATACTAGTTGTCCAAATATCAATACTTTTTTGTGATTAATAGAACAAATCTTAATCATTTACTTCATTAACATATTTAATGCTGCATATTTCTTGTGTATGTGATGGATGCTGTCAATATGATCTTTCTGTCTAGAGCAGCATCTCATTTCTCTGCATTATTGATTCAGTATCTGATTGTTTCAATGTGTTTTCATTGTTCACAGCTCCAACCACTTCAAAACCAAACTGGACTCTCCGACCTTTTCCAACATCAGTCCCATCAGCCTCCACACCAACAACAACACAGAGTTTAATCTCCAGTTCAGGAAGCTTCACACCTTCATCATCTTTCCCTGAAACCACAGAGCAGTTTACAGGTACAGGACAGTTCATGTCTGTCCATCTGTCCATCACTGTCTCTCTGCAACAAAACGTCCTCTTAAAACAGTCTAATTCAGCATAACAACGTTGTCTAATAAGAATAACAAGATGGTCCAACATGTGTTTCAGCACATAAGACAGTTCAGCACCTAGAAGAAAACATTTCACATTCAATTTTACAATAAATTTCCTTGTTATCTTCACGTCTAATGTTTAAACACATCCTACGTTTCTAATGATGTAAGATAATTATTAACATGTGATGTCAGCACATGACAAGTCAAGAAACATTCAGACCAATGTCTGAGATGTTTTTTCAACAGGAAGATCTAATTTATGATAAAGGTTCCCTGTGTAGTTTTCTTGTAAACAAGTTTATACTTATATTCAGTGTTACTCACCAAAACATGCTGAGTGTATCCTTTAGGTCCAACATAAGTGTTGAATATGTTTCCTCAATCATAAAATATTTGCAAAGCTGATTATTTAAAGTATTTTAAATCTTGCATTGCTTGCAGTCTTCTTCTCTCCTGCTTTTGTTGGTGCATTGCTGTGTTTCTGGGCAGGTTCCTGCATCCTGTAGATCAGTGGGATGATGTGAAACCACTGGCAGGATTGTGTATCACGTCAACCACGTGTGCACAACGTAGATCCACACAGAAATACAAGCTACTTGTGGTCAAAAACTCCACAGGGAACCTTAAGCTTCTAATACAAGACAAAAGATCCCAGACTTTTAAACCAATAAATGTCTCTCTCTCTCTTCCTTCCCAGCCATGTCTGATGTCTCTCGCCCAGGTTACTTCTGGCCTCTGGTTGTATGTGTGGCTGTGATTGTTGTGCTGTTGGCTGTTGTTCTGCTGCTCCTCTACAAACTGAAGACGAGGAGGAACTCTGGTTTGAACACCAGAGGAACCTCAGACAGCAGAAACATGGAGGTGACTTCCTTTAACTCTGTATGTCTCATTCAATTCAATTCAAAAATACTTTATTCATCCCTCAAGGGGGAAGCACGTTTGCAAACAAGTACACATATACAATTCATTCACACACATTTAAAAATCTACAAAATACAAATATGACAATGTCAGAAAGAGTTTAAATACACAAGGAATAATGGCAGTGGCCCTTGTTAACATGTTAACTCTTACTGTTGGAAGACATTTTATTTTTGCAGTTAGGAACAAACAATCTCATGGCTGCAACTACTTCACTACTGTGTACAAAGTATAATTAAATAAAATCACAGTTACTGTTAATAGACCTCTGGCCTGCCGAGTTGTTATCACTAAAATATCAGCAAACAATTGAAGAACACAATATCTGGGCTGTTACCGTGGTTACTGCTATATTTTAGGTTTGATGTCATTCCTGTTTTATTTTCAGTTATCTGTCAGCAATGAGAACTGTCCTCCAGTCTCCACGTGTGAAGACAATATCTACCAGAGCCTGGATCCAGCCGACAGGGATCCAGACAAAACCTACTCTGCCCTCACAGCAAACACATGATGATTTTTGGATTTGGATCTGGATTCTGTACTGTGCAGGTTAACATGTGCTGCAAAGTTCCAGTTTTTTCCACTTTCTTTCCTCTTTTTGTTTAATCAGCAACTATTATCTATAAACATGCTATTTTTCACCTCTATGCTGATGATACACAACTATTCAGACTCTACTTTCTTCACATTTTGTTATGTTGCAGCCTAATGCTAAAATCATTTAACCCTCCTATTGTGTTAGGGTCAAATTTAACTGGTTTTCATACTTAGATGTGTGAAATATACTTTTAATTTTTCTGATCAAAACAAGACTTCATCACATCTTCTACAATGGCCTACTGATTACATTTTCTTTTGTTAATGTATTTTAAATTTTAAGTGTTGAATCTGAACATATGAGTGAAATGTTCAGAGACAACGTACCTGGTTGTTTTTTTCCACCAAAATATCTGATGTTGCAGTAAAATCTCTGCTGGTAGAAACTACAGCAGTATGAAAGTGAAGTATGAAACATCTTGTAGCCCCCCATCCACCCCGACCTCCTCCCTCCCACTGCAGAGACACATAGACATGTAGCTTCATGTTTTATCTGTCTTATTCTTTTTAGCTTCTTTTTATTCCCAAATTCAACACTTTTTAATTTTATTTATTGTTTTGCTTTTATATTCTGTCTTGATGCCTTTTATGCTCTCTGTAAAGCACTTTGATGTTGTTGCTGAAATGTGCTACACAAATAACCTGATAATCACCCCGACCTCCTCCCTCCCACTGCAGAGACAGATAGTAATGTAGCTTCATTCATTCCACAAAATCTCACTGTGAACATCATCCAGACAGAGATAATGTTTGATAACGCAGCGTCACTGTGAAACAGTTTAGTCACATATAAAGGTCATTTCTAGGAGACAGACTCGTTGCAATGTCCTGGAGATAGACGATATGTGGTAATACAAATAAGAGGAAGTTGTATTTTGCATTACTCATTTTTGAAAAGAACAAATAAAACTGGTTTGTATTTTTATACACACCAACCAAAGTTCCTGACTTGTGCTCATCTCTGAGGTCTTCTGATACCTCCTTTCAGGTAAGAAGACACCCCCCTGGGATATGGCTGACAAGAGATTTAAATTTATTTATGTTAAAAATGTATAATGAAATTTGCCAGGGATAAACACGTAATGTTTACTAACTAACATAATTGGAATCTGTGACAGAGGTATAATTTCAACACAGTATCAGATTGAAAGGTTTATTATATTTGTTTAATTGGCTAAACAGTTAGTGGAGGGGCATCGAAGCCGCCCTATGAAACCAGGCAAGTGCTCTCGACCGTCAGAGTGGGCCTCCTCCAGTGATGACCTGTTAGAAGGCCATCTTGGAGTACTTTCAAACCTCCAACACCTATTTGTACCAATAAACTTCGTTGTGTCCCTGCTGTCAGGTACTCTTGACTAAATAGGCCCATTAGCGTGGTTCAATGACAGCAGTTGATTATAAAAGCCAGGCTGAACTCTGGCTCCCTAAGCAGACTAAGACGGTCTCGCGTGTAGATTTTGGGAACCCGTCCGATACTTAGGTCAGAGGTAGAGGACAGCTGTCTGCCGGTGCTTCCACACTGGCAGGGGGGTATGGGTTATATGAAGGTAGAAACCATGACAAAGAGAAACATAAATAATGATATTTAGCAGCTGATTCTCGGATTTTATACTTGTGAAAAAGTGTTAGACATGGTAGCAAAAAGCCTTAATGCCGTTTAAACCCACTTCCAGATTTTTGAAACCTTTATTTTGCTTATGAAAACAGAAAAAAGGTGATTTCACTGATATTTCTATATCCAGACCAGATCTAGATCAAAAACCACCATACTCAGGCTCGTCAAATCTTAATAATAATAATATGAACAATAATAATAATCATAATATAGTCCAATAATAATAATAACCATAATAATAATAATAATAATCTAATCCAGATTTGACACCTCTTAAAGGAACAGGTTTTTATTATGAAAGGTTTGACCGGAAGTATCGCTGTCTTGACGTAGCAGGTTTTATTATGAAAGTCTTGACCGGAAGTATCGCTGTCTGGACGGAATGGGTTTTTATTATGAAAGGTTCGACCGGAGGTATCGCTGTCTTGACGGAGCAGGTTTTATTATGAAAGTCTTGACCGGAACGATCCCTGCCTCGATGGAGCGGGTTTTATTATGAAATGCTTGACCGGAAGTATCGCTGTCTTGACGGAGCGGGTGGAAAAGGCGCAGCTAGTAAACATCACAGAAATACACAGCGGACATTACAGCCTGAAAACACACAGTTATTAAAGCTCCACCTAGGTTCGTATAACGCCAGTCGGTGTCGTCCGGTCCCCCGTTACCGTCCGTGGTTGTCACGGAGACTGTCGGCGTCTAGAAAACACGATCGGGGCGTTAGCTGTTAGCCCAGCTAGCTCGCTAGCAGAGCCACCTAGCAGCCGCAGCTAGCTTTAGCATTAGCACCAGACGACAAAGATGATAGCGCTGATCAACAAACTGCTGGACTGGTTCAAGGCGCTCTTCTGGAAGGAGGAGATGGAGCTGACCCTGGTGGGGCTGCAGTACTCCGGGAAGACGACCTTCGTCAATGTGATAGCGGTAAGATTCCTTTGCTGAAGCCAGCTGTCAGTTAGCATCTGGCTGCATCCATTGTTGTCCTGCGGCGCTGAGGTCAGCCAGTTCAGGAAGATGTAGAAGATGCTTTCTAAACGGCAGATTGGTGTTAGCTGTGTTTTCTGACAGATGTTAACACCCTGCTGTAGATATAAAACCTCTGGCTCTGATTTTACATTTGAATAAGTAGAGCTGCTGTTACACCTGTGCCGGTCGATGCTCGTAACCTCCACCTGAAATATTATATTATAGGTAAGTTTTATCAGATGGATGACAGGTTTTGGGTCAGGAAACCCCAGCCCACCATACCCCACCCCCACAGCCCTGGTGCTGGTAGCAGGGCCGTAGCTGAGATGTGTGGGTCCAGTGAAAGAGAGTCGACCCCCCCCCCTCCCTCCTGACAGAGTGACCTTCCCTCTCTATCACACCATCAGCTGACATCAGCCTCCAGTGATTCTTATTATAATTTTTGGGTGATGCACTCAAGTACATTTTTCTTAACCGAAAAAGATCTTTTCATTTAATTAATTGAATCATTTTAGAAGTCTGAAACGCTGCCCAACTGATAATTGCTCATTGAAGCTGGAAAACTGGATGATGAGTTTTGTGTTTTACCATAATCGCTTCATCAAAAGAAACATTTTCAATACAGATTCCTTAGATTTGGTTCTTAGAGAATTCTGACCAAGTTATGTGCAGAGCAGGAAATTTTACAGTTGAACATTTAGGTGACTCACTTAAATCACCCTTTACCTGTAAAAAATTTTTCCATATTTTTGTACTTTTTATTTTCCTTGTAGAAGTTTGAAATGCATCACAGTGGTGGAAAGTAACTAAGTACATTTATCTACTGTGCTTCTCACTGTACTTAAGTACAACTTTTGAGGTACTTGTACTTTGATACATGTGATGCTACTTTCTACATTTCAGAGGGAAATATTGTACTTTCTACTCCACTACATTTATTTGACAGCTTTAGTTACTTTTCAGATGAAGATTTGACACAATGGATAATATAACAAGCTTTTAAAATACAACACATTGTTAAAGATGAAACCAGTGGTTTCCAACCTTTTTGTCTTTTGACGTCTTACAAAAAGCAGTGTGTAGTCGGGGTCACATTTCACATGTCTATGAGTTGTTAACAGCTCCACCAAATAGTGATTTTTCCCTCTAAACTTCTCACATGCTTTCATTTCAATAAATGTTCAAATGATCCAATATTTCAGCAAAAATCAAAGATTAGAGAAAAAGTCCAAAAACTGAAAACAGATTTGTGTATCAGAACTTTGTTTTTTCTTCTTTCCTCTCCCATTAATCATCTCACCACCCCTCAGATTTATCTGCTGACCCTTTGGAGGGGCCCGACCCCTAGGTTGGGAACCACTGGACTAAACTAGCTAACTGTATATAAAGTAGTGTAAACTAGCTCCACCTCCAGCAGCTACAACAGTAACATGCTGCTCTAACACTGATGCTTCACTATTAATAATCTAATGATGTCATATATAATAATATATCAGTCAGAGGGACCAAACCACTACTTTTACTGCAATACTTTAACTACATCAAGCTCATAATACTTATGTACTTTTACTGCAATACTTTAACTACATCAAGCTCATAATACTTATGTACTTTTACTGCAATACTTTAACTACATCAAGCTCATAATACTTATGTACTTTTACTGCAATACTTTAACTACATCAAGCTCATAATACTTATGTACTTTTACTGCAATACTTTAACTACATCAAGCTCATAATACTTATGTACTTTAACTGTGGTCAGATTTTTCATGCAGGAATTTTACTTGTAATGGAGTATTTTTACATTGCTGTATTGGTACTTTTACTTAAGTAAAGAGTCTGAATACTTCTTCCATCGCTGTAAGGGTTAAAAGATCAGATAGAGATGATGATATTTTACCATAATCACATTACTTGAATAAGCATTTTTGATAAGGATTCTTTAGATTTGGGTCTTAGATAATTCTGACCCGAGTTATGTGCAGAGGGGTATGTTTTACGGTTGAAAATTTGGGTGACTCACTCAAATAGATTTTCCTCCACCCAAATAGATTTTTGTATGTTTTAATCATTTTAGAAGTCTGAAATGCAGCTCGACTGATGATTTATTTCTGAGTTCGAAATTTATATTTTCAGAGCTATAAAATCGGACAATGATAAAGATTTTGTTTTTTTCTAAACAAACATTTTTTGTAAGGATTCATTAGATTTAGTTCCTAGTATAAATGTTGATTCTCATGTTTTTCACAGATCGATTAGTTGCGTAATATGCTCAATTCTAGATCGAGTAACCGCACAGAGAGGAAATCTATCGTATTGGCCAGAATATCAGACGACCCTGATGATGGGACGTAGAAGTAAAACATCAAATACTTATGTTATAATAAATTATATATACATAAATCCCACATTAGTGTATTTTGTCAGTCACACAGTCTCTCCTTCCAGGTTCTTAGAAGCGGTGAAAAATAATTTTCTCTTTTTTAGACATTTTTTTTTTGAGCTCCCCATTATCTTCGAAACAAGATTGGCAATTTTTTTGCTGCTTGACAGATGATTTGGGCTCTGCTGTGTTTCTGCGGTCAGCTCATTTCTTCTCATTTCTACTCATCAGGAATTTATTTACTCAGAAAAACACATCACACAAGCCTTCAAAAGCTCCCGTAGGCTGAACTGGACCGAAACACTTTTAGCGCTGACAGACTGTAACAGACTGAGACCATGTCCACACTAAGTTGGCTAGATTTGTAAATGCGTTTTCTTCTCTCTGTTTTGGCTTCCATCCAGACTAACACAGTGTTTGTTCTGCTCTGAAAACGGAGCTTTTCCAAAACGTCCTCCAGAGTGTGTAAATGTGAAAACGCCGGCTTGGCGTTGTAGTGTGTACTGGAGCTTTGTAGAAACACTGTCATATCACTGACAGGACAGATGGTGGCAGTAGCGCGGCGTTTCATTGGAAGAAGAAGAAGAAGAAGAAGAAACACAATGACAACAATGGCGGACGGCTTCATGCGAGTGTTGTTCTCTTTATCGTCCACTCTGCTATCTACCACCTTTCTCTGCTCAGACTGTTGGAATCTGCTGCAATAAACTAAATGTCAGGAAGCCGTCGCAAAAAACCAAAAACAGTATATCATTTCTTCTCCGTTTGTTTTCTGTGGCTGATTTGGCTTGTCTGTCCTCCGCACATGCTCAGTAGGAGGAGAATTACTTGTTTTCATGTGGAACGGAGGTGTTTGCAGGAACAAGGTGAAACTCCTGCAGGTTGTTTTAGCTTGAAAACAGCGTTTTAGAATTTAGCCGGCTGTCTCACTATAAACAGACTGGAAGAAACTTGCTAGCCTAGCAACATTAGTGCTACAAAAAAACCCATAATGCAACACACTCTATAAGAGACCGTTTTTCCATTTCAAAAGAAATAATATAATACAACCCCTGCTTTTAAAAAAACTCGATTTCCAGAAAAAAATATCTTACATTCGGGCCAATCGTCTTGGTCGTGTGGCATCACGTTTTTTCCATGCGCCATACTGTCCATAGATACTAAAGACAAAAAGATCAATCAGGTATGTGATCAATCAATAATCAATTCATCTGTTATTCATAGCATGAAACCAAGGTCCTCAGGTGGACTCCTAGGTTTATGGTCGGCCACCAGCCATCCCATGTTGCAAACTCCAGTTTCTTGTCACTTCTTCCAACATACTAATCGATATTATACATCTGTGACAAGCTCTGATGGTTTTCCACTCTTGTTTTAGTGACTTGTTCCACCAGCATATGATGATTGACACACAGCTGCGTCATACAGTATCACAATCAAGCAGTGGCTTATGTCACTAAGAAGTGTGTGTTTGTGTGTTTCAGTCCGGTCAGTTCAGTGAAGACATGATTCCCACAGTTGGATTCAACATGAGGAAGATCACCAAGGGCAACGTCACCATCAAGGTTGGTAGTTCCACTTCCTGTTTGTACCCACACTCTGCTGCCTGTCAGCACACATACAGACTGTTTGTACAGATAAAACCCCATTCCAGAATTAAAACATTTAATGTAAAGAGCCAGAAATTATCTTTTTAAAAATGTATTTTTTTTTCATCCGTAACATTTGTAAAAGGTCAGGATGTCAAAAGAAAACGTAGGTTATTGTAATTTCAGGAATGATAAAATAGTTTTATTTAACCGTCAGTGTTTCACAATCTGCTTTTTATTTATTTATTTATGTCAATAATGGCCTTTTTGTTAGTATTTTTACATCGTATTTATTCTGTTTTAAACATTTATGTCAAACATACAAAACACAATAATCAAAAAGAAAGAAAAACAAAGATGTTCAGTGTCTTCATGCCATATACAGTTGCTGTGTGCTGGAAATCAGCACTAAAGCCATCTTTGAATAAACTGCTAAAAGGACTTTTAAGCTGGTTATCTATGGAAGAAATCATCATTTGCTTTCAAAGGAAAATCCAAGGACTTAAAAAGATGTGGGTGCCATTTATAGATTTCCTGAAACCAGTCCCATGGAGGATTTTTCAGTAGTTGAGTTTGACCGAACTGTAAAACACGAGTCAATAATGTTTAAGAACTCTTAATAATCTTTCCCACTATGTTTGTGATGCATTCTAACTTCTCTCTCCGAACTCTCCGTCTGTCTGTAGTTGTGGGATATCGGAGGTCAGCCTCGGTTCAGAAGCATGTGGGAGCGTTACTGTCGAGGAGTCAGCGCTATCGTGTAAGTCCTGGTTTCCTAAACTGTGGTTACTGTCCCCTGAATAGATCGCTTGGATGTATGTGGAGGGTCCAAACACAATAAAGGCCCAGAGACACAAAGGACTGTTAATCAACTGATCCTTCTGTCCAACAAACAAACACGTTTCTCTGCAGTAAATCTAATATTTGATGATTGTTGAGAGTTTGGTGGACTCTTGGTCAGCTGAATGTGATGATCACAGAAATGCAGAAAGTAGTCGTGTAGTTTGGCGTGTTTGGCTGTCTGAACTGTTGAACCAGACTGTTAGGGATGATGTGGAGATACTTTCCAATTAGTCAAGTGTTTGGATTCATTTTTTTTGAGTGATCGTATAGATTTTTTCTCTCGTGCAGCTACATGGTGGACGCAGCAGATCCAGAGAAGATCGAAGCCTCCAAGAATGAACTCCACAACCTGCTGGACAAACCGCAGCTGCAGGGAATCCCTGTAAGTACAAACCAGAACAGACTGATCCTGAGCAGACCCCTCTCAAATAGCAGCAAAACATCAGTGAAATATCAGTGACATATCCAAAAACTATACTATACTATAAGTAAAATATCAAAAATATATCAATAAAATGCTTAGAACAGACAAAATAAATTGATCCTCATATTCTCTGTTGGTGACTCATCATTAATATCACCAGATGGAGATAAATGACATTTATCAAAACTATCACTCATTAGTAGAGTAAGGGATAAAACTCTTCTTCGGTGGTATTTCTGTTTTCACTTTCAATTCTGAATAATGATGTAACAAACATCTGATCCAGTAAAACAGCAACAAAATTTACAGCAGTTGCTGTTGGTCATCAGCAGCCGTGTGCACCCATACTGTTTGTTTGTTTGTTTGTTTGTTTGTTTGTTTGTTTGTTTGTTTGTTTATCCTTGGACAAGCCACACATGTCAAATAAAACAGTCTGATTCAGTGGAGTTTATATTAATTACTGTGGTGATGGCCCGTTCTGGGCTTCTGCATAGTAACGGAAAGTTCAACATTATATGCGCAACGATTAACAAAACAAGACATTTGAGGACGTCACCTTGGGTTTTGGGAAACTGACATGTTTCACCATTTTTGACATTTTATAGTCTAACAACTAATCGAGAAAATAATTGTTAGATTACTCAATAACGAAAATAATTGTTACAGCCCTTGTAACAATAGCTGTTGTTTCAAACAGATACAGAAGTGAGCATGGTAATAACTAATCTTAATCTTATGGTGACAAATTAACTGAGGAAGTAGTGAAAATGTTAAAGAACAGGATATGAGATACAATAACACCAGTGACGATGCACGGGCACCCATAAAAGGAGACTTCATAACTTTGAGTCTGTTGTCCTGGTGCATTCTGGGGAGCTTTCCTTTC
The DNA here is from genome assembly GCF_910596095.1 of Thunnus maccoyii. NCBI lineage: Eukaryota > Metazoa > Chordata > Actinopteri > Scombriformes > Scombridae > Thunnus > Thunnus maccoyii. Next base: position 33,711,916 of record NC_056536.1, read on the forward strand.
GCAGTTGCTCCTGTGACATCATGGTATCTTAAAGGACACATATCCTGCAAACTTCCAGGTCCTTGTTTATATTCTGGGGCTCTACTGGAATATCTTTGTGTGATTTTCAGTTATTTATCTTCTACTGGTCCTTTATGCAGCCCCTCAGTTCAGCCTCTGTCTGAAACAGGCTGTTTTAGCTCCTGTCTCTTTAAGGCCCCGCCTCCTGATGAGCCCCACTCTGTTCTGATTGGTCAGCTTCAGGAAGCTTCCTCCCTCTGGCTCCGGAGGCTACGTAAACAAACTATAGTAGCAGGATTTCACTTCTTTTTCTCCTTCTTTACTCTAAACGTCAACTTCTCAAATCCATCCGTACATGTTGGAGCTGAATCACATCTGAAATATGAGAGTGAACAACATGAACAACACATGGAAACACCGTAGCAACCATGTTAGCAACAAAGGCTACGGAAAGGGCGGCTGTTTGTGGTCATGCATGAACAGTCTGATGTCAGTTTGATGGGGAAATAGAGGTAACTTTTCAAACGGAGCGTTCACAGCAGGTTGAAGCCCTGACTTTTGACTTGAAGGCAGCATTTTTACATACGTTCACCTCAAGATTTGGAACTTTGACCATGTTTAACATCCGACATTATTTTGATACGTCCCCTGTAACCTCATTGTCTGTGAGGTTTTTTTGTCTTCACTTCCTACTCGTGTCCACAACATTAACTCTACATTAAACATTAACTCCACCTAAACAAATTTAAATAAACTAACTAGATTGCACCAACCGGGGCAGTGGGATCTCGTATGGTGTCTGACTGATATCTGTTGTATTATCTGATGTATATTCTGTCTGTGTGTCTTCAGGTTTTGGTTCTGGGCAATAAGCGGGACCTACCAGGAGCTCTGGATGAGAAAGAGCTCATAGAGAGGATGTAAGTTCATACCAGCACACTGACTCTCAGATCTGATGTTTTATGATCTGTGTAAACAATAAAAATCTGTTTGTACATGAATATGAGCTACAGCACCACATTCTGGGCATGACACCCACGTGACTTTTTTTTTTTTGATTAAACTGAAATGAGCCAGCGTTGCTACGTCTGGAGACATTTATCAGAAATCGATGGTACCAAATTATTCACATAAAACAGACAAACACATTAGATTTTTTTGTGTTTTCTCAAAAGTAAGTTTTACTTTAAGAGTGTAGAATGAAGTTTTGTTTTGAATGTCAGTTTTTCAAGGCTGATGTGCTGAACACGTCATCCGCAGTTGGTCAGATGAGTCATGTGACCACATGTTTTTGATTTTCTTCCATACTGTTGTGTCACAGGCACAGATCTGTCCCAGAGAGTTCAACAGAAGCCTGAGAAACAAACACACTATTTGGAGTTTCCTCCTGGTCTCAGTTTAGCAGAGAATAAGCTGTGTGTTTTAACAACATTGTCACAACATCATGATACTGCATGAATGTGTGTGTAATCCTTGACATATTAATTTGAATTGATTGTGTTTTTTTTTTTTTTTAAATCAGGAATCTGTCAGCCATCCAGGACAGAGAGATCTGCTGTTACTCCATCTCCTGCAAGGAGAAAGACAACATTGGTACGACACACACATACACACACATTTGTACTAGTACAGAAGTGCAAACAAAGGTCAAGGTTTGTTTTTATTGTACCAACTTCAGTTTAACGTCACTCACCACAAGCAAGTTATTAACTGTTTAGCAGAAGGCTGTTACATACTGTAAACTCTCATATAAAAGACAGTATTCAAATAATAACCGGCATGTGGCCGTCACAAACAAATAAAGTCCAGTTGATAAAGAGTTAAAAAACACTGATGAGAGGTGGAAGTATCTGAACTATAATAGGTCATATGGTACATTCAGTATAACGAACATTTCCCCAGCACTAAGTCCATCAGTGCAGCTCTGTGATTCAAACCACAGAGTAAAGTTTGGAGTGCTGACAGTAACACAGATACAGATATTTAACACAGATATTTCAAATCACATCACCAACGTCGTCAGTCGTGTTATCATTTTTTTTTTAGAGCCACGTCCGCAAATGTCCATCCAAAGATTTGACATGAACAGCTCACATGAAAGCTTCAAATTCTCACATATGAGAAGCTGCAACCAGCAGATATGTGGCATTGTTTTTTTAAAAAGTGACTAAAACGGTTATTTGATTACCAAAATAATTGCTGATTAATCTTCTGTCAATCGACTAATTGTTGCAGCTCACAAAATAAAATCCATGATTACAAAAAATGTGCTTATGTACAATAAAAATTAACCATGTCCCAAGGAATGTATTATACAGGACTTTTTTTAATAAAGAGAGAAAAGATGCTCACAATGTTGTGATCATACGTGACAAGAAACAAATCAGTAAGTAGCCGAGGTTTGGCAGCAGGTGGAGACAAACATCACAGAGGAGGGGAACTGAAATTAATTCATTTATTGTTTTTATGAGGATGGTTTCATGTTGAATTACTCATTTAAAACAGTATTCAGTGGAGAAAAAAATGTTCCAGGTCATGTTGAGTGTGTGGTGTTCTTTATTCTTTCCTCTCCTCGTACATCTGCTCTTTCTCTCTGGACACACTTTCTCTGCTGATGTCACGTTGATCTCTCTCTGCAGACATCACTCTCCAGTGGTTGATCCAACACTCCAGGACTAAGAGGAGTTCCTGAGAACAGACGCGCCCCCCCAACAGAACAGGCCACGCCCACTCGATCAAACCCCTCCCCCCCCCCCCTCCCAAACCTCTGACTATCCCCCTGTACATCTACCCCATCCACATTAATATCATCCAGCCCCCCTCTACTCTCACCTCTCCACCTTGCGATGCACTGATGCCGCTTTTTTGTTTGTTTACAGAGGAAGGCAGAATCAATGGTTCCAGATTATACATATATTTTCTCCACTGGAACTGTATTTCTAAAATTTCTGGATAATTTCACCACACCATAAGGTAGTATTATGATACTACACTACCCATGAGCCTCAGCATGAGCTCCGTCTTTTTATAGGTTTTGTCAAGAACAAAACACTGCACCATAGTTGAGTCACGTCATATCTATTTATAGAGCACATTCAAAAAACAACAGGTGTTGACCAAAGCGCTTTACACAGAAATTTAAAATACAGCTGTTTAATTAAAACAAAAATAAACAGATCAATAACTCTAACAGACATAATTCTAACAAATTGGTCATTTTTATTAAAAATTAAAGAAACTCAAAGGCAACAGTCTTAGGAGACCAGCTTAGGAATTTATTTACACATAATAGGTCAGTTCACTCATATTACAGAACACACCGTCAATATTTCACAGTGACGGGGAGATGGTTATTTCAACTTATTGTTTATTTCTTTTAATTTGCTTTCAGCAGTTTGCTCACATGATCTTACAGATGCAATTGCAGAAATGAGACAGAAAACAACCAAAAAAAAAAACAGAAAACCAAATTTTTTGATTGCTGTTTAAATGTTAATTTTTCAATTCTCTGAGCACCACAAACTAAATTCCATTCACCTCTGTTGTGAAGCATTTGAGTCAGAAATCACAAAACCTGGATGAATAAAACCAGAACTATCTGCACGGATAGATGTTACTAGAGGGAAAAGAGGAAATATGTTTTTGTAATTTGGGTAAAAACTTTTAATGGTACCAGCTGCAGAAAAGTGCTATCAGTGCATCTCTACAGATCCACACATATCACCCCCATCATAGTCGTTATTTTTAAATTGGTGTTTATGCTAAAATAAAAGCCTTTTTTTTGTACATTGATATTGACTTTTAATCATCACCATAACTGGAAAAAAAAAGAAGGAAGAACTGAACTTTTTTGCCATAAAGACACACAGGTAGCATTGTTAGCTGCTGTGTGGATCTGTACACTTTCCTGACGTTTTCCCATCTCCTCCTCCACCCCACCTGTATCACCTCTTAGCCAGTAAACACAAACTTGCCTTCATCATCTCCCCTCTCCTTCCTTGCTCCCTCCATTTTTCCCTTTCTACCTCCGCATCTTCCATCCATCCATTCATACCTTCATAATTTCATAATCCTGAGAAGCCCCTCTTCCTCCCTCGTCTGTTGTAAACTGCTTGTCCTCCTCTGTATTCCCTCTATCCTTCCTTTTTCTTTTATTATTTTTGGATGTTACCTTCTTTCTCTTCTTTCCTTGCCGCCAAGCCCCGCCCCTTGCCGTCTCTCTCTCTCTCTCTCTATCTCTCTCCCTCTCTCTCCTGCTGAGCGAGGGATAAAAAAACCTTTTTATTGCACTGTTGATTTTGGTTTTGTAAGATATTAATAATGAGAATAATGTTAATAATCTTCTTATTGTGGCATAACCTGGTCTGTCCAGATTTAAGAAAGTGGTACTTTAACTGGAGAAGGAGAAATGTTATTGTTTCTGTTCATATCTCTGTAATAAGCTTTTTATTTCTTATTTGTTTTATATTATTATTTTTTAATGTTGTTTTTTGACTTCATAAGTCTACTCTGGATGTTTAACCAGAGTTCAGTGTTTTCTGGTCTGACACGTCTGCTGATTGGACCAGGAGTGTCACGTGATCACATGCTACATTCACATCATGTCAGACAAAATAGAGAAATGAAATCATCATTTTTAATTTAAAGTCTACCACATCTTTCAAGCAGATAAGATTTACTTAATCGCGTATTGATATTTATGCAAATAGAACCGCTGACTAAGAGGTTTTCATCCATCTATTGTAATGTTGACACATTTCCATGATTCATCGTTCATTCACCACTTGACGAGGTGCTTCAACGGTGAAATACATTTTAGGATTTTGTTTTTCATTCTCATGTGAAAACAAACTCTGTCATGTAAGTGTCACAAAAAATAATGTAATAGGTTTAACAAAGAAAAATTGTCCTTTTTGGCCTTCCGTACTTGCTCGCAGAAAATGTCCACATCCTGTTTTTAATTAACATGAGGTGGCAGCAAAATATGGAAGTTTGTGGCTTATAGTAGTGAAATTAAATAATTTAATCAAATTGAAATTTTAATTCATTTATTTATGTAATTTATGTTAAATAAGCAGTTGCATAGTTGGTTCAAGTTTACTATCAGCTTATGGTGAATGTGAAGGAATATGTTTTAAGTGGCGTTAATGGTAGCAACAAATATTCAGGCATTTAAATCTTAAACTAGTGAGTGATCTGATGTAAATCACGACATCAACCACAACAAATCAGAGAAGGTATTAAAAGCATGTTTTGACAGATTCTCGTTTATCTCATGATTTGTGGTGCAAAGATCTTGTTCCTGTCAACCTGTTAATTGATCAAAAATATCTAAATCTGTAATTAGAGATTTTTGAGTCTGAGTGACAGGTTTTATTCAAATTTTCCTTGAGTCACGAAATACCGCATACCTTGATACAAAGAACGTCATTACATCCTCACGCCATTTTCACACTACTTATGCATCTGTTTGCTCTGTACTCCTGTTGGTTCACATTATGTGTGACAACATCCTGGTCCTAACAGCAGCCAGTCAGACTGCAGGACAAACAGGAAGCAGAAGGACGATTACCTGTCTGTATGTTGTTCTGTACTAAGGTCTGTTTGTTTAAGAGTGGTCAAACTGTCTGCTGAGTTTTTGGGAGATACTCTGTTAGCAAACACTCGCTTGCTTTCCACTGTTGGGCCAAAAGTGGCTTCCATTTTAGGTTCAAGAGAGACTTGAGGCCTTTCCAATCTGGGTGATTTTCTTTTCTTGTGGACTTGTTAAATGTTATCAGCCGCGTCCCAATTCAAAGTCCACATTTAGTCAAGAATGCTCCAAATACTCAATAGTGTTCTTGATGCTAGGGCTGCAGTTAGCAGTTATTTTATTTTTATTATTAAGATACTTTGTTGAATACTTTGTTGAGTTTGGTATAAAAAATAAATGTGTGTGTATATATATATATATATACATATATACATATAAACACCAATCAGACATAGGGTCTTGGTATTGTTAAAAAAATGATGATACGAGTACCAATACTGGTACCCTTAAAGTGATACCAGTGCCAACAGAGTATTTCATTCAATAACTTTTTTTTTTCTACGTCATTCAATACCCATCATGTGAATGGAAACATTCGGTTGTGTAAAAGGCCACCACTCCTCCCCATCCAAATGATTTTTACACAAATACATTATAAGTGTTCAAATTATGAAATATTTACTCTAGTGGCATCTTGCCGTACTGAACTGACAACTCTATCAAATACACCCCACTTAACTTCACCACCACAGACTACGTGTATGGGTTGTAGCTGCTGCAATAGTGGGCCAATCACACATTGCATCAAATTGAAGAACGCTTGCGGTGATTGGCTGTGAGCAAAACCATACAAATAGTAATTTTTTTTCTAGATCTGGGTACAAAAAGGATCGAATGCGGGTATCGTTTGACTGGAGAAGTTTTGATACTACTTGGTACTTATTTCAGTTGATACCTTAAAGGTATTGATTACCGATACCAAGCTCTGATCACATGTGACATCTTAAATATTTCACTTCTGAAGATCCAAAGATGTTAAGTCCACTGTCGTACAAGACCACACAAAGCAGGAAAACTTATTTCTTGGAAAAATTACCTTAACAGTTCATTAAAACTGTTGTTGATGTTGTTCTATTAATCAATTAATCGACTGTTATTCAACATCAACCAGCAGTGATAACAGGGGACAGCCACACCCACAACTTTTTGTATGACAACTGTTGGTTTGCCAAATTTAGTTTAGAGATTTTTAGCCGAAAATCAACGCTTTAGATTTGTGATATGTTGTCAGTTTATCAACATAATGCTTCAAAAGTTCAAAATGTTCAATTTATTCATTCATAAAAGCATGGAAATCATAGTGCTACTCTCTTAATCAACTAAATGCAGTAAATAAATACCAACATGTAAACCAGCAATAAAAACAACATAAAAATAAAGAAATCATCATTTAGATTAAAATCCTAATTTACTTCGTGACATTGGGATTTTAATCTAATTTACTTTGATATTGTTTGGATGTTTTAATGAAATTTTTATCTGTATGTTGTTTTTATCGGTGATTTACATGTGGGTATTTATTGACAGTATTTTGGTAATCAGTGTTGGTTGATTAGGACGGGAGCAGTCAGTGTAATTTCTATGCTCTTAACTTCCTTGCTCATTATGGAGATGTGAGGACCTGATGTTGGTGGACAGGTGTGTTGGTGTGTAATTCTCCAGGCCTGTATGTGCCGTTGATATCCCTAACAATACTGTTGTTGCAATAACAGACGAGTCCAAAATGATGAGTTGAAACTCCCAGAAAGACAAATTTTGAGCTCCCAAGAAAGCATTATCAAACTCCTAAGTTTGCGCGCTCCAACTTGGCGTAGTCGTTAATGAGAAAAGCCTTTTGTTTCTCTTGATTCACTGGTTTCCACAATCTGTGTTAATGGTGATGACTTCATCCAGCAGAATATATGATTCTGATATTAAGTTACTAAAGCTGTTGTTCAGCCCTCTTTAGCCCTACAATGGAAAGCTGATCTTAATAACTGTCTAAAGGAGCTGTGTTAATGAGCTGGAGGCCTCAGCAGGTGTCAAGACAGAGACAGAAAACAACAAGCACAACTCCAGTCAGACTGATGTATCAAATAGTGTTGCTTAAGTCCAGGAAGTAAAAACTGAATCTCCTTTCATTGTTTGCTGCTCCAGGTGTCGAGCTCTGGAGTTTTCAGTCTGACTCCGTTCTGGTCCACACTAACTTCATTGATCTGTTGATCAGCCAGCACATTGATTATTAGTTATTGACACCGTCGGACAGACCATATTGCCGGGGGAATTTCACAGTCACGTCTTGGCCTGTTATCTGTGGAAAATAACGCTCAATACTTACTGTTACAGTCTTTTTGAAAAATAATTTTTGGGGTGTTTTTGCCTTTATTTGATAGTATTGAGTCGACAGGTAATGAAGCAGGATGACATAACAAAAGTCCCTGGCTGGATTGAACCAATGACATTGCGATTCAGTCAATATCTAGATCCAGAAGGGTTCAATATGCTTCAAACAAACCCATTTTCGCAAAGTGTTGTCTTAACACATCTTAAGTCAGGAAGTGTTTCTACCCGTTCTGAACAACTAACCTGGAAGGCTGGAACGATGCACACTTTCAGACAGTCTCTCCATGTAGACATTCATGATGTTGGACTCGAATGTTCACAAGAAAAGTAGTTGTGAAGAATGATAAAAGTAGAGCTTGAGGGACAATTTCAAACCCCACCTATTTTCACACCTCCACATACCTTACCAATCACTGCATAAAGTGGGCGTGATTGTCAAATTGTCCGTCTCGTAAAGTTACAAAAAGCATCGGTAATAATCCCCTAAACCCTTTGATTCTGATGTTGAAAAAAGGGGGTTTCAGATGTTTGACATCATTTGAGGCATACTGACACCTTAATGCCACCAGGACTGCCTCAGCCTGCAATTTTCTAAATACATTCTTAAGAAATCCTGTCAACACTTGAAACATCTGTGGAGTCAAAAAGCCTCATTTTGTCCTTTCTCTTTATTAAAACAAAGAGAAAACAAAAAAATGGGATCACACTGGAAAGCAAAAGAACAGATTAAACCTCAACAGCTGCGATTTGTCGTTTCTCAGTTCACCTCGACTGGTAAACTCTGAGATTCACCAGCTACTTTGACTAGTTTACCTGTCAGCCGGCAGAACAAGAACTTCAAATGACAGCTGGTGGTTTTTTCTGTCGGATGGTTGACTGTTGAAATCCTCCTGCAGCTCTGTTCTGATCACTTCTGATCTCTTTAGTTTGCATGCTGAGGGCAGGGATTGTATATCTGCGGGACCTGAAGAAGTAAATGGTTATTTTGGTGCAACTTCACCATTATATGGCCTTAATCCAGTGCATCAACCTGAGTATTAACCTACAGAAAAGTAATGCAAGTACACAACATGAAATGTACTTAAAACAGTGCAATAAATCAGAAGCAGCGACATTGTGCTTAAACTATGTTTCTACAAGCTTCTCAGTACGTGATGTCTGAGGAGGATCACACAATGACGACGTGTCTTACAGTACTTTTCTTACACATGAGTACACTGGATTGTGGTCATTGTAATGTAAAGTTTAACATATTTCTTTTTTTTTTTTTATGGCAAATATTCTAGAGACGACCTGTAATCCTGCATGTACAATTTGAAACTCTGCAGGATGTGATGTCCAATTTTTCATGATTATCCTGTTGGGTAACAAACTCGTCAGAACATCAGTCAATGGAGATTTCTATGGAATTGTCACCAAAATATGACAGAATCCAGACAGAACGAACAGCATCACAAGAGTGTTAGTGTGTTTGGTACAAATGACAACCAGCACAAGTATTCTCACAGCTACTAAATCTCTCGTTATTCTCTGACTCTCAGACTAAGTCTACATTCAACTGGCTAAATTCTAAAATTATGTTTTTGAGCTAAAACATCAAGACTCCACAGCAGGAGTTTCAACTCGTTTCTGCAAACACCTCCGTCCACATTAAAATCCAACAACCAAACCAACAAAGAACGGTATACTACTTCCATTTTGGCGGCGACTTCCTGATGTGGTTTATTGCAGCAGATTCCAACAGTTTGAGCAGAGAAAGGTGGTAGATAGCTATGTTTAACTCTAAACAAGCTTTTAATGTAGGCAATAAAGAGAACACCACTCGCATGAAGCCGTCCGTACACACTACAACGCAAAGCCAGCATTTCACATTTACACTCTCTGAAGGCTGTTTTTGTGAGAGAAAAACGTTATTTTAGTCTGGACAGAGGAACAAAACAGAGGGAACAAGATGCGTTCCCGCCGGTTTAGCCGGTTTAAGGCTGATTTATGGTAGGTTATCTCCATGGTAACCAGACGCAATCCTCCAGCCAGCTTGTTTACTTACATTATATCATCATGACCGGGGCTAATTAAACAAGAATGTTCCATGTTATCTAAAGTTAACCATAAATCAGCCTTTAATGTAGACATGGCCTCTGTGCATTTACATGCACTTAAATGAGAAACCTGGTCGGGGATTAAAGACACCTGGTTTCTTCCGGTGGATTTCTCCTGCAGAACACTGATTTTTCTTAAAAATATAATGTCTCCTTCCTTTCAAATCAGTCTAACAGTCCAACAGTGAAGTAAATAAATGACAAAACAATCTCACCACAATGTCCAGTTTAGTAGCTGTTCTGGAGCTTTGAATTTTGTCCAGTTGTCACTTTGTTGTAAATGTTCAAATTTCCATTTTTCATACCTTAAAATATAAATTTCACACTTAAAACTTATAGTTAAACTTTGAAAACATTATGTCCAAATTCATCACAGTCTTTAATTATCAAAAATAGTCAATTTCTATTTAATTTAGGCAGACCTCCCTAAATGAAATCAAGAGATGAAAACTCACCTTCAGCCTCAATCCAATAAATCTGATGCTTTTTTTTTCCTGAAGTCAGTTTTACTTTAACTAATTCTTAAGTGGTCATAGTTTCTGAATTTGAAGCAGTACGTTCATAAAGCTCGATCAAATTCAGTTTTGAAATATGGAAAACAGATTTACATGGCTCATTATGTAAATTCAGCTGAAGCACCTGCTGGCACAAACATCCACCCATGTCCTCTAACCAGGATGTGATTTTAAAAGTTAAAACTTCAAAATATAACTGTTGCTGACTGGATTTGTCAGGTTTTGTTGCTGATCCGGGTCTTCTTGTGTTGGGTTTTGTACGTGCAGGATGAACGCGGTGAGACGGCCTGTCAGTTTGAACCTGTTTGTACATTATTGTTTGGATTCAGTTGATATAATGTGTTTTAATAGAAACATGCTTGTGTATGATACTAATTAAATACTATGGAGAAACAATGTGAGGCGCTTATTACTTCTGTGAGTGAGTGAGTGAGAAGTGTGGAAAAAAGTACAATTTGTCTATGTTTTGTATTATTTATTTGATCAACCAAGTAGACCTGAGTACAAAACCAAACTTAAAGCACACTTGTCATAGAAGAAAACAAAAAGTAGAAGTGAAAATGAAAACCCTGTAGAAAAATCTGGATTGTTGATTAGTAAATATGTTTGGCACCCTGCTGACCACAGTGGAAACAAATAAAGCCCCTTTCAGACGTGCACTTCTTTACATAAATGTGACAGCAGTTTAACATGTCTGAATAAAAGCTGTCACTTTTACGTAGAAGTCGTGATGATAATCATACAAAGTCAGACCGGAAACATATCTGTAACACGTTAAGCACAAGTGTGAACTGAAGTCTGTTAGATGAACAGTCTGTTAGAAGGTCAAACATGTTTCACTGTAATAAGTTTTAAGTTTAATAAACTTATGAAACAGTGAAAGAGAAACCTCTAATATCAGATCAGTCTATAAAAACAATTTTCCTATTGTGTTGCGACCGCAGCAAGAGGTTAAAAACCCCTCAAACAACCACAATAATGATCTGAGCTCTCTCTGTATGTTTTACATTTACATGAATAAATGAATATCCAGCTTAACATACAGCATGTGAGCTAACAGGAATTAAACAGAATGTCCTGTCATTCAGTGTTTTATATTAAACAATAAAACAGATGTGAAAATTTGTTACAGGATTCATTGTGAGGAGCACTTGGTCAAATGTCATTAATTAAAGCTACAACCAAAAAATAAGTTATAATATCCATTGATGATGCAGCCTGAGAAAGGATGGACAGCACTTCCATCTGATCATTAAACTTCCTCACGTGCACTAGGTGCCAAATATCACGCAAACATCATTGTCCCTTTCCTTAAATGTCCTGTCATCTCTAAATAAAGCTGTAAGGAACATTAATGTAAACATCTCCTCTGTCTGACTGACATAAATCCAGCACTTTAACAGATAGAAAGGGGCTTAATAAATCTTTGAGTTTACTGTCGGGTAATTTGATCTTAAGCATAGTGTAAAGCGTCAGTATTGTTCTAACATAAACCATGAGCAATAATTCAGAAGCTGTTGACTGAAACTATGTTGGAAATGTCTTAATGTATATGACTATTTGGCAGAAATACAACACACACAGTCTGAACAAATTTACAGTTTACAGTTTGTTCTATACATTTATCTAATATTATATTTATCTCAAATTGAATCGTGGATTGTGTTTTAAGTTTCCCTCCAGATAATTATAAGACATAGACACATTCGAATAATAGTGGATATGTTTTTTACACAAAAAACTTAAATTACCAAGTTAGAAATTTGCTACTAAAAAATCCATAATCTATTAATATGAGCACATCAACACACAAGATGTATCCTGCTTCACTGTAAAGTCCATTCTCAGTGTTTGTGCAGTGGAGGCTTCATGTTTCCACATCACACTCATGTAAATTGCATACTGGACCACGATTGGCTCCAAACTAGTTGTGATGTCAGAAATCCTGCTTGTAGGTACACGTGTTAAACTGAGATTTAAGGTAAACTCAGAGAAACTTTCGCCCTTCAGCAGATGAATGTGAAAACAAACTCTGCACAAACATTCAGCACAGAGAACAATATCCAACTGTAGGAAAAAGAAGATACATGTTTCTGAGTAGAGGAGGACTTTTATATTCTGCATTTTCTGTATTTCTGTTTTATTTTTAGGTGTATTTTTAAGTGTCACAGTGTCATGTCAGCAGACTGGTTCAGACCTGAACAGCAGAGGGCAGCACATGCACACACACACACACACACACACACACACACACACACACACACACACACACACACACACTCACACCATAAACCTCATTAGTGTGTGTCTCTAATGTGTCTCTTCATCAGCAGCACATAAAAGATGCAGAGTTAGCTCAAAGCTAATTTACATCAGCAGTCCCCCACAATCAAAACATACAACAGCACAACAACAAACAGTACAAAGCAAAAAACACACAGAACAAACCATACAAAATACAAAGCTACACACAACAGCACATCACATACACCCACAATGTCAATTTTTTGACTGAATGACTGAATCATTGATCAATAATAAAAAACACTCCTAATACTCATTATAGTGTAGTTACTTCGCCAGATGGCTAAATGCATACTGGTTTCTGCAAGTAATGCAATCTGTTACAGAATATACCGTATTTCGCTCGAAGGACACTCCGGCCTACTTTGTGTGAGATTACTGTCTCTTTCCATCTTTCAGGCCCCCTGGCGCTGTAGATTAGTTGGGATGTGAGGGATGGTGAATCGTTTCAGTCAGGAGGGAAGCACTTGTTTTACAGATTTTTGGTGCCATCTGTTGTTGAGAATGTATACTTACACAGACATTTAAAATTCTAGACCTCAAATAAAAGACGACCCCACTTTTCAGGCGAATTTTCAGGAAAAAAACCCTGTCTTATATTACCAATTACCAATACAGTAATAATAGACTCCTAAAATATGAACATAAAAATACAGAGGAAAAATGAACAAGTATAAAGAAATATAATCTAGTACTAATTAGAATGATACATGCAGGCTGCCTTCTGCATTCTGACACCAACCTCCAAGATACAATATGGAAATTAACAGCTATTCAGTGTGGATCTAACAATGACACTAAAGTTTGGAGTTCATACCTTTGTATTATTTTCACAAGTTATTCATATTTTATTTATCTATAAAAGCTGCTCTAATTAATATTTTACCTTAACAATGGATCAAAAGTATGACAAGTATGTGAGAGGAGTCGTTCATAATGACGAACTTACAGTTGATTTTCACCTGAATTATCTTTTATTTAGTTCAGGTTTCGGCAATAACTCTATCAGTTTGACAGATATAATATTACACTAATAACAATGATACTTGAGTTTGCAGTCTATACTTTTGACTACCTTTTTTCTTGTTACTTTTTGTCAAACAACACAAAATTATTAAACTTTTCTGATATTCACTGTGAGAAAAATCCAAACAAATCAGTTAAGAAACCTCAGTGAAGCTTTGATGCAATCCTCACTTTCTAGAGGTTTTATCATCTTGTTTCTGTGTTATAAATGATTGCTTATCTATTAAACTATGAGTGAAAAGTCTAGATTTATCTAGCATTTTGGTGGTAATAACCAGAACTTTAGAGAGGTAACTTTATACATGCAGGCTGGATGCTGCTTTTTAATGTCAACTTCCCCAACTGTTTATAGAGATATATTGTGGAAATGTACTACAATTCTACATTATTCCACAGAGTGCAGCTGAAAGCAATGAAGTTTTTAAAACAGGTCATTTAATTTACTGTAAATTAAGATATATGTTCGCATAAACCAAACTTATCTACAGAATCACTTTGGTTTTAGATGATCTGAATGGATCAAAAAAAGAAAGAGATTTGGAGGGTGGAGGAGTGTCTGTGTCTATCAGATCCAGAGGAACACAGAGGGATAATTGTGGACTTGACTTTGTATCTGACAGCAGAGCTGTTCTCAGATCAGTTCAGACTGCAGCATTGAGAGTCATCTCCACTTCCTCTGATTCCTGTCAGTCACTGCTGGATGAAGCTCTCCTCTCCACTCTACCTCCCAGTAACATGGCCCAGTCAGAGCCTCTCTACACACAGCAGCTGCTGCTGCTTCAGCCTCTCTGGATCATCAGGATACAGCTGATCTTCTCACAACACACAGTTCTGGATGTTCACTCACACTCTTACAGAGATCACCACTTCCAGCTGATGAGAGAAGAAGAAATAACAGAGGTCACAAATCAGTGTTTAGTGAGACTCATTTCATCCGTCAGTCAGTGATGCAGCACATCCAGGATAAAGAGCAGCAGGGACTTCAGTCCTGTTCAGACCAGAGGTGGAACTGCTGTGCAGCATAGCCAGCTTCCTTTAGCAGGTAGCCAGTTCTCATGTTAATGTGTTGGAGTGAACACACTGAGCTCCAAGCTCACAGACCTGCAAAGAATTTTGGCATCAAGTCTGTTTACTCTATTCACTGAAGTACACAGAAAAAAATTCTGCTCATGAACACATGAATACTGAGTCATGAACACATACTGATGGATTTACTGTTGATACATGTGAACTGTTATAAAAGTTTAAAAGCTACAGAGTTTCTGTGGGATTTGAAGATCTTTCCTGCTGTTAAATCATCACATGAAAATCAGTCAGAGCTCTCAGCTAAACATCTGTTGTGATTCCTGGACTTCAGCAGAGTTTCTGGTCTGTATGAAGACCACCTGGTTACTAAACATAATGATGGCTCTGTGAAATCAGAGCCAGTGATTTGCAGGCTTCAGTCAGACTGATCTTAGAGCTCTGACAAAGATGAACTGATCAATTCTTTAGTGTTGAAATGAGAGATCAAACACCTCATATCAGATTTGATGGTACAACAGTTTGATGATGAGGACCACTGTCTCTATCTAAACCAGCTTTATTTCCTGCAGACATGAACACAATAACACTTGCCCTCAGATCAACTCAAACACATGATCACAACAAGCTTCTGGCTGATCTGATTGGCTGACTGTTCTCTCTCTCTCTCTGTCTTTCTGTCCAATCCTGAAGCCTGTCACCATTGTCCTCTCACAGCTTCACTGAGGAAAGCAGCCAGGTTGGAGGTTTGAGGTTCACCAGGAAATACTGGATATTTGCTTTGATACTGTGTTTAATACAATACTGCTGAAACCAGCACAGACTGACTCTCTACTGACCTCAGAATCTCCAGTCTACATTGTGGACTCTCCTTAAGATCAGACAGCAGCTTCATGTC
Source organism: Thunnus maccoyii (assembly GCF_910596095.1). Lineage (NCBI taxonomy): Eukaryota > Metazoa > Chordata > Actinopteri > Scombriformes > Scombridae > Thunnus > Thunnus maccoyii. The sequence continues at coordinate 33,727,696 of NC_056536.1, forward strand.
TGAATCCTGCAGATTGTTGTCAATCAGCTCCAGCTCTCTCAGATGAGAGGGGTTGGACTTCAGAGCTGAGGCCAGAGAAGCACAGCTGATCTCTGACAACCTGCAGTCCCTCAATCTGAATAGAATAGAGGACAATGTTGCTGCTTGAAATCATTCAATTTTTCATAATCTGCTCAGAGCTGAAGAAGTTTAGAATGTAGAAGTTTAGAAAAGGGAAACTCTGAACACCTGAACCCAACAGGATGCAGGTTAAGATACAAACAATGAAAAAGAGCTCTCATTAATATTAATGACAACATGCTGCTACTTCAATAAAGACAACTCTGCAGCCCCACCAGTGACGCCATCTATACAATATCATGTTTGCAGCAAAAATGCAAAAAGACTAAAACATGTCACATTTATATTTTTTCAAATCTACATGTGCAAAACAGCTGAGCAAAAATAATAAAAGACCTGCATCACTTGCAAGGGCTTCATCATTATGCACATTTAAAAAGCATAAATCCCAAGTACAATACTGCTGAAACCAGCATGGACTGACTCTCTACTGACCTCAGAGTCTCCAGGCTACATTGTGGACTCTCCAGAAAATCACACAGCAGCTTCACTCCTGAATCCTGCAGCTTGTTGAGACTCAACTGCAGCTCTCTCAGATGGGAGGGGTTGGACTTCAGAGCTGAGGCCAGAGAAGCACAGCTGATCTCTGACAACCTGCAGTCCCTCAATCTGAATAAAGAATACATGATGTCACTTTAGAAGAAAATGTTCCTGCTTGAAATCATTCAATGTTTCATAATCTGTTCAGAGCTGAAGACAGTTTAGAATGTTGCATTTGTGTTAAACACAAACAGTGAAAAAGAGCTCTCATTAATATTAATGACAACTTCCTGCTTCTTCAACAAAGATGTATTGACTTCACCTCTTAAACTTTGCAGTTCCACCACCGACTCCATGTATACAAACTCATATTATGCAGCCAACCACAAGTAAAAAACCAACAGAAATTTATTTCAGATTCTACTCAACAACCAAAAGTTAACAAAGATACCAAATATGTCAGGATAAATTTTGGGAAAATAGGAAAATAGGCTTTACCATTAAGGTACTCATTGTGATTCAGCATAATATCAGCTTTATGTCTGCAGTTTAGTGTCACCACAACTTTCACATCATATTAATCTCAGCAAAGAGGTAAAAAATGGTGTCTGACCCTAGAGTCTTCAGTCTACAGTGTGGACACTCCAGAAAATCACACAGCAGCTTCACTCCTGAATCCTGCAACTTGTTTCCTCTCAGCTGCAGCTCTCTCAGATGGGAGGGGTTGGACTTCAAAGCTGAGGCCAGAGAAGCACAGCTGATCTCTGACAAAATGCAGAGACTCAATCTGAATAAAGAATAAATGATGCCACTTCAGAAGACAAAGTTCATGCTTGAAATCATTTGATCATGTTTCATAATCTGTTCAAAGCTGAAGGTTTAGAATGTAGAAATTTAGAAAATTGACACTCCAAACACCTGAACCTGAGAGGATGCAGGTTAAAACCTGTTAAATACAAGCAGTGAAAAAGAGCTCTCATCAGTATTAATAACAACATGCTGCTACTTCAGCAAAGATGTAGTAACTTCACCTCTTAAACTCTGCAGCTCCATCAGTGACTCCATCTATACAAACTCATGTTGTGCAGTCAAACACAAGTAAAAATGCAATAAGACTAAAACATGACACATCTATATTTTTCACAGTCTACATATGCAAAACAGTTGAGCAAGAAAAATAAAAGACCTGCATCACTTGCAAGGGCTTCATCATTATGCACATTTAAAAAACATAAATGCTATCCCATAAAGCAATATATGGACTGTCAGTATGGGCAGAAATATGTGTCACTAGAAACTGAATTTGACTCATTTATATTTGCATTTGAATCACTCAACTTGAATAATTGCATTACAGAAACTGAATTTGAATCACATAATTTGAATTTCTATTGTTTAACTTGAATAATTGCATTGAAAAACTGAATCTGAATAGTGTAATTTGAAATTGAATTTATTAGTTTGGAACTAAATTATTTAATTAATAATTAATTAATAAGCTTGACACTGAACACTGATGTGTGTCTCGGTAAACTGAAATTGAATTGCAAGAGCTGTATTTGGATTGTGAAAACTGAATGTAGATGTATAAAGAAAATTGAATTTTCAGCAAGGATCAAATACAGTTTCAGAGCAACTGAATTCAATTTCATAATATTACATTCAGTTTCAAATTTATTGGAATACAGTTCCAAATTAATAAATTCAATTTCAAAATATACTGTTTAGATTCTGTTTTTAATGCAATTATTCAAGTTAAACAATACAAATTCAAATTATATGATTCAAATTCAGTTTTTCAATGCAATTATTAAAGTTGAGCAATTCAAATTAAAATATAAATCAACCAATTTAGTTTCTAGTGACACATATTTCTGCCCATATGTCAGTACATGCTAATTCAACTCTATCACTTTGAGCACAAACAGCAGAAACTGAAAGTCTGCTCCTTACTTAATCTGCTGTGTTTGTATTTGTGTTAACAAGACATTAGTCTGATACCTGTAGACAGCTGCCGGCTGGCGTTAGCTCCCCAGCAGGTAGAGACAGACTGAATGTAGTAAATTCTGCACACTGTTCATTCCACATCCAGAGTTTCACATCTTGCAGTCAGAGATAACATCTCGTTAAGAAACACAAACCGAGCACTCAAACCAGTGTGTGGAGTCTTTCCTCTTGTAGATGTGATCTCTAGATCCCCTACGAGATGGCCAGAGTCGGTAGACCACCCTGAGTCACGACAGTCCCATAAACTGTGTCGCGTCCACAGACTGAAACTAATCACATCACGGTTTACGGGACTCTCGTGACTCAAGGCAGCTAATATAGCAGCTAGCAACAGCATTACTTTTTAGCTTAAAATAAGATTTTTGTGCGTGTCGTAATACCTCGATTTCCACAAAGTCGACATTTTACACATCATGCTGCTCTAACTGAACCATTTACAAAAAGTTACCACTGCATACATGCAACACAGTGCACATGTACACATGTTTACTGAGAAAAGGCACAAATGTAAAGATTAATCTCTGGATTTCAGGAATTGTTTATTGATCATTCAAATAAGAATCGCAATTAATCGGAAAATCTATTAATCTATTAAATATTTGGATGTGCATGACAGATGACAAGTCAGTCTCACGGCAGTTTGTAAAATAGTCAAGAAATTTAATTTATCGATTCGTGTACTTGGACAAGATTTTTCCATTTTTTTCTTGACAGTCAGCAGGACTTTCAAAGTTTCATGTCTGCAGCCTGTTTTTTTCTGTCAGTTGAGACTTGGGAGCACAGAAGCTGTATTGTTTTTTCTCATTTGATATTAATTTTTTAAATTATAACTGCTACATCACTGAACATTTAATCACAAGATTTTATCCTTTATTTTAATTGTACCAGTCCAGTGGGCAGACCAGAGAAGACGTACTGCGTTTTTATTGTCCAGCCCTAAAGTTTAGAAGATGGAAGCTCCAAACACCTGAACCCAACAGGATGCAGGTTAAAAACTGTCAAATACAAAAGACAAAAAACAGAGTTTAAGAGGTTCAGAGTGAATTATCCAATGTAGGATTTTTTTGTTATATGAAGGTTTTAAATGTGCACCTCAACATTGCTCTGACACAGTCAATGGACTAAACCACTGAAGAAGAAAATAGACTTTTCCATTAGGCTGCATTCACACCAAATCAGGCGGTGCGGCGAAAACGCCAGTCGTCCCATTCACTTGAATGGGGGTAGTGCAGCTCGGCTGCAGCCGTTTTGGCCGCTGTGGCGCCGCACCGGACTGTGGCCGGAAAGTTGAGCCAGAGTCAACTTTTGGAGAAACACAACCCGACGTCACTGCGGCTGAAGGCTGCGGTGGCCAATCACAGCAGGAGATCAGACTGACAAGAGTTGTAAACACTGCCATGAGGGTGGACAAAGATGTTACTAGGATGAGGGGAGGACATTTTTCTTCGCTTGATAACGTTAGTAAAGTTAGACTTTGCTGTCAGCTTCCCGACACATTTTAAAAAAGACGAGAGAAAGAGAGAGAGAAAGCAGCTATGGTCAAGCTAGAGAGTGAATGAAGAGAGGGAGCGCTGGCAGCGAGAAAGCCAGTGAATCAGATCAATAAAACATTATTCTCTGATTGTTTCACAGCAGTTACATTGTAGAGCACAAATAAACACGCCCACAAACCCACACACCTCTGATCGACCCTGCGGCTGAACGCCGCACCGCCTGATTTGGTGTGAATGCAGCCTTAAGATAATCAGTGTGGATCAGCATAATATCAGATTTAAATCTGCAGCTTAGTGTCACCACAACTTTTATATCATATTAATCTCAGCACAGAAGTTAAAGCGGTGTCTGACCTCAGAGTCTCCAGTCTACAGTGTGGACTCTCCAGAAAATCAGACAGCTGCTTCACTCCTGAATCCTGCAGCTTATTGTTACTGAGATCCAGCATTCTCAGATGGGAGGGGTTGGACTTCAGAGCTGAGGCCAGAGAAGAACAGCTGACTTCTGACAACCTGCAGCACCAGAATCTGAATAAAGAATACATGACATACCCGACCACTTAAATCAATTAAATCCAAAGTAAACAAAAGAAGAGTCATTCATAAAAATCGAATAAAAATTTAAACCACTACTGCAATAGCACAACAAAATAAGAGAATTAAATGTGGACTCTTGAACATTAGATCTCTGTCATCTAACGCTGTATTAGTAAACAATTTAATCTCAGATCATCATATTGATTTATTTTGTCTTACTGAAACTTGGCTGTGTCATGAAGAATATGTCAGCCTAAATGAATCCACTCCCCCCAGTCATATTAATACTCACATTCCTCGAGATACTGGCAGAGGAGGTGGATTTGCAGCCATTTTCAACTCAAGCCTAATCATCAACCCTAGACCTAAATTTAATTATAACTCATTCAAAAGCCTTATTCTTAATATCTCTCACCCAACGTGGAAAACTTTACAGCCAGTTCCATTTGTTATAATGTACCATCCTGCTGGTCTGTACTCTGAATTCCTATCTGAATTCTGAGTTTTTATCAAACTTAGTCCTTAGTACAGATAAAGTAATTATAGTAGGTGATTTTAATATTCATGTGGACGTTGATAATGATAGTTTCAGCACTGCGTTTATCTCATTATTAGACTCAATTGGCTTCTCTCAGTGTGTAAATAATCCCACTCACTGTCTTAACCACACCCTCGACCTTGTTCTGACTTATGGGATTGAAATTGAACATTTAATAATTTTTCCACAAATTCCTATTTTATCAGATCATTTTTTAATAACTTTTGAATTCCTATTACTGGATTACACACCATTAGACAAAAATGTCTTCACTAGATGTAGCTAAATTTTAGGAAGCAATTCCATCAGCACTGATTTCAATGCCATGTCTCAATACTACAGAGGACTCTTATGTTAACTTTAGTCCCTCCCAAATTGATAATCTTGTTGATAGTGCTGCAGGCTCATTACGAATAACACTCAACTCTATCGCCCCCTTAAAAAGGAAGATAATAAAACATAAGGTTAGCTCCATGGCATAACTCCCAAACCTGCAAATTAAAGCAAACATCGCAAAAATTGGAAAGGATTTGGCGTTCCACCAAAGTGGAAGAATCTCGCTTAGTCTGGCAAGATTAGTCTTAAAACATATAGGAAGACAGAAGTAGTAATGACTTTATGAGCTTCTTTAATGATAAAATTCTAACTATTAGAGGCAAAATTCATCACCTCCTGCCCTCAACAGGCACCAATTTCTCCCCAAACACAGGTATCTTAGAAACAGCTGTAAATCCTGACATATATTTGGACTCTTTTTCTCGAATCGACTGTTCTGAACTAACTTCAATGATTTGTTCAGCTAAACCATCAAACTGGTTGCTTAACGAAGCCTTACCCTTAGTTAGCACTTCTTTACTAGATATGATCAATCTGTCTTTAGTAACAGGCTATGTACCACAGTCCTTTAAAGTAGCTGTAATTAAACCTCTTCTTAAGAAGCCTACTCTTGATTCAGGCATTTTAGCCAATTATAGACCTATAGATTTAGAGCGCATCATAGCACAGAGACAGCACTGGTGAAAGTCACAAATGACCTCCTAACTGCATTGGACAAAGGATTTGTCTCCATACTTGTCCTGCTAGATCTTAGTGCCGCAATCGACACAACTGACCATCACATCCTTTTGCAGAGACTGGAACATTTAATTGGCATTAAAGGAACTGCATTAAGCTGGTTTCAGTCCTATTTATCACACCGACTTCAGTTTGTACATGTTAATGATGAATCCTCCATGAAGGCAAAAGTTAGACACGGAGTTCCACAAGGTTCTGTACTGGGACCAATACTATTCACCTTGTATATGCTTCCTTTAGGAAATACTCCATAAATTTTCATTGTTATGCAGATGATACCCAATTATATTTATCAATGAAGCCTGATGAAACCAATCAGTTAAATTAAGTCCAAGCATGCCTTAAGGACATAAAGACCTGGATGACCTCCAATTTGCTACTACTAAACTCAGATAAAACTGAAGTTATTGTGCTTGGCCCTAAACACCTTAGAAACACATTATCTAATGATATAGCTACTCTGGATGGCATTACCCTGGCCTCCAGCACCACCATAAGGAATCTGTGAGTTATCTTTGATAAGGATATGTCCTTTAACTCCCACATAAATCAAATTTCAAAGACTGCCTTTTTTCACTTACGTAATATCGCAAAAATCAGGCACATCTTGTCCCAAAAAGATGCAGAAACACTAGTCCACACATTTGTTACTTCTAGGCTGGATTATTGCAATTCCTTACTATCAGGCTGCCCTAACAAGTCTCTAAAGACTCTCCAGCTGGTCCAAAATGCAGCTGCATGTGTACTGACTAAAACTAGAGAGATCACATTTCTCCCATTTTAGCTTTGCTACATTGGCTTCCTGTAAAATCTAGTATAGAATTTAAAATCCTTCTCCTAACTTACAAAGCCCTTAATGGTCAGGCACCATCATATCTTGAAGAGCTCATAGTACCGTATTATACCACTAGAACACTGCGCTCCCAGAATGCAGGCTTACTGGTGGTTCCTACAGTATTTAAAAGTAGAATGGGAGGCAGAGCCGTCAGCTATCAGGCTCCCCTCTTGTGGAACCATCTTCCAGATTCGGTCAGGGGTGCAGACACCCTCTCTATGTTTAAGAGTAGGCTTAAAACTTTCCTTTTTGATAAAGCTTATAGTTAGGGCGGACCAGGCTCACCTTGGATCAGCCCTTAGTTATGTTGCTATAGGCCTAGACTGGTGGGGGACTTCCCATGATGCACTGAGCTCCTCTCTCCTCCTCCCCCTCTCCACCTGTATGCATTCATATAACATCAATGCATATCACTAAGTTTGCTTCTTCCCTGGAGTTTTTTGTGCTTTCTCATCAAGCAGGAAACCCTGGGTTGCAGGCCAAGCCTTCGCAGTCCTGTTGGCATCCTTCCCTGGCTATTGCTACTGTTATTGCTGCTATTATTGTTATTGTTATGATTGTTGTTATTCTGTCTATTATTCTTCTCTGTCTGCAGTCTTTTATCCTGCATGTGCTCACATTTAAAAAGTCAATACATGACAGAGAAATCAGAGTTCTCAAGGAGAAATCTACTTTTATGAAACCAGGTTTCTCTAATCCCTGACCCTGATTACAGAAACCATGTTGTTTGTTGTGTGGATAAAAATACATTTATAATCCAAACAGATGTGTTCAGGTTTTAAATGTGTCGTTCAACATTGCTGTCATGATCAATTAGTTTTCCTTAACATGAGTAGAGTGACTGTAATTGTGTTATTGTGGATCATCATAATGTCAGCCTTCTACAGATATCATCCAAATGTCACCAGAACATTCAGACACTTATTCATGTCAACACTGATTCATAAAAATATTTTAAACACCTGCATTGATCTCTCTGTATCCCGCTGTGTGTGCGTGTGTGTGTGTGTGTGTGTGTGTGTGTGTGTGTGTGTGTGTGTGTGTGTGTGTGTGTACTAAAGGATCGAGCCAAAAAAAATTACCTTCATTAAGTAAAATTGATTAAAACAGATATTAGTTGTTATGATCCTCTGTATACAGATGTGACCCTCTACCAAAAATTATAAACATTAATTTACTTTAGGAACTAAGAGTGGACATTTTCTACAGTTTCTTTAGGAATCATCTTTTATAACTACAGACTAAACTTTGTACAGTAAAAACATTTAAGTGTCGGGAAAAAATCATGAATGTAAGTTATGTATATACATAAATTAGGTTCAGTTGTTAAACATGAAGATCAACAATAGTAACAAACAGTCAGTGAACTGACCCCAGAGTCTCCAGTCTACAGTGTGGACTCTCCAGAAAATCACACAGCAGCTTCACTCCTGAATCCCGCAGCTTGTTGTCACTCAAATCCAGCTCTCTCAGAAAGGAAGGGCCAGACGTCAGAGCTGAGGCCAGAGAAGCACAGCTGATCTCTGACAAACTACAGCGAATCAATCTGAATAAAGAGTAAATGATGTAGATAAAAATCCATTTATAATCCAATCAGATGTGTTCAGGTTTTAAATGTGTAGTTCAACATTACTATGTCCTAATCAATGAGCTTCTCCCTAAAATGAGTAGTGACTTTGTCCTTGTGTTATTGTGGATCATCGTAATGTCAGCCTTCCACAGACATCATCTAAATGTTACCACAACATTCAGACACGTATTCATGTCAACAGTGCTTCATTAAAAATACTTTATATACCTGTATTCTCTGTATACAGATGTGACTATTTATGTGTCATCTGATGTGTCATCTTTTATTACTACAGACTAAAATTTGTACGGAAAAAAATGATAATATGGAATAAAGAAATTGAACTTCATGGATATAAGTTATGGATGTACATAAATTAGATTCAGCTGTTAAACATTAAGATCAACAATAGTAACAGACAGTCACTGAACTAACCTCAGAGTCTCCAGTCTACAGTGTGGACTCTCCAGTGCAGCAGACAGTAGCTTCACTCCTAAACCCTGTAGCTTGTTTTCAGTCATGTCCAGTTCTCTCAGATGGGAGGGGTTGGACTTCAGAGCTGAGGCCACAACTTCACAGTGAGTCTCTGAGAGTCCACAGCCAGAGAGTCTGTCAAGACACATATATTACAACATATGTTACCATGAAAGAGGATACTTTATATTTACTTCATGCATTTGATTCCAAAACAGTTTGACATTCACTATTTTGATGAACATTTACTCTTCATATCAGTGGTTCAGCTAATCTTTTTTATTAAAGATTTTTTTTTACTGGGGCATTTTATTCCTAAATGGAATGCGACAGTTGAGAGATAAGAGGGAAAAAAGGAGAGAGAGAGAAAAAGGGAATGACATGCATCACCAGAATAAAACCGCAAACACTGCTATTATATGGCAGCACCCCCAGTTTAGCTAATCGTATCTCACTTGAATGAAACAATAATTCCTATCACTCTCTCTCATGCCTGCAGATTTTTAATCTTTGTTTTGCTTTAATCTTGCAGATGAAGGGAAAGAAAATTGAGTTACATTGAGACTTCCATAATGTGCACAGTCTGTCTTTCTGATCTGATCCCATGTCTGTCTCCACAAAGTTGAGCATGAGGCCACCTTGATTAGAAAACCACTATTTTTAATTTTACTCCATGATATTTTTACTCAGTTCAACTCAGTAAACAATTACAGTTGAGAAAGTCGGGTTCACATCCCTAAGTGGGAATATCAAACACAAATTAAACAAATGGCTTGACAATATTAGACCTGTACATAATAAATATTATATAATTAAATACCAGAGTAGCTATTTTAAATTGTGTGACTATTTCACGAACTGTTGTGAGACTGGGTCGGATGACTTCATGATGTTAAGTGGCAACATTCTTCTCTGAGAATCTGAAAAACTGATTCAGCACACAAACACAGTTAACAAACCAATAAGGTTGAATTATTCTTAACATGATGTAGTCAGAAAGATTTTATCAGGGTATTAGGGTATTAAATATATAACATTGACCTTTAATGTGTATAAGATCTATTTAAACTGTCTGAATTCTACCATTCTGCTCATATATACTCATCAAACCACTGTGCATTTCCTGCTACTAAACATCTAAGAGTTTCTTTCTGTGATGAACAGAATATAAGAATACAAATTTGAATTCATGAGAAATAAAAGGTACCATTGCTCGGTTCAACACATTCAGGGGTTTTATCTCATATGACCAGTAGTTTATGGAAGCTAATGTTGGTAAATGTTAGCAAACTTAAGATATTGTTGTATAACTGACATTACTGAATCAGTTTGCTGACTTGCTGATCCCCTGTGCTCACTATGAAATGGCTCAGAAACCATAATGAAAGTAATTCTCTCTGACTTCAGAAATCGCCTTTGGAAAATGACACATCTTATTTTAAACTCTTAATCATACAGTGGTAAAAACAGTGTTTGTCTGATATTATTTTCAGAACCATACTCATGTAATCATAACTTAACTGCTGCAGCAACAAAACCTCAACCACAACTCTAAAGTCCATTATTTGTTTTACCAGGTTTGAATGACACCTCCATCACCCAAAGGAAGATAAATAGAAGAGAAAACTGTAAAATCCAATCATTACTAGAAATAAATACAATAACTGTGTTCATTAACTTAACAGCTATAAACACAACCAACTGAAAAATCAACATTATTTGCACTCACAACATTTGAAACAGCTCAAGTACTGAGACTGAATATAACTGACATATTATTTTGGCTATACACAAGTAGAGCACTATTTTAACAATAATAAGAATTTTATATTATTTATATTTGAAGAACTAAACTACTAATCTACACTGATTTATAATGCTAATCACATCAGGACTTACTGAGCCTTTCTGCAGTTCCTCACAGCTGGGATCAGCCTCCGTCGTCCCTCCTCAGATGTATTGTACTCTCTCAGGTGAAACTCATCCAGAACCTCCTCTGACATCTGCAGCATGTAGGCCAGAGCTGAGCAATGGATCTCAGAGAGTTTCCTCTTAGATCTGTTCTTTGACTTCAGGAACTCTTGGATCTCCTGATGTACTGAGCGGTCATTCATCTCAATCAGACAGTGGAAGATGTTGATGCTTCTGTCAGGAGAGATTCTGTGGGCATTCATCTCCTTCAGGTTGTTGATGGCTCTCTGGATGATTTCTGGACTGTTTTCTGTCCAACACAGCAGGCCTCCCAAGAGTTTCTGGTTGGCTTTCAGAGAGAGACCATGAAGGAAGCGAATAAACAGGTCCAGGTGGCCATTTTTACTCTTGAGAGATTTCTCCATGGCTCTCCTCAGGAAGTTATCCAGAGATGGGTCACAGCTATCATTGTTTCTGAAATACGAAATCCTCTTGAGGAAAGACTCTGATTTTGATTCCCTGTGTTTGTAGTCTTCTCTCAAGAAGTCCTTCAGTACCTCTGTGTTGCTGTCGGTGTAACAGTGGTACATGTAGAATGCAGCCAGAAACTCCTGAACGCTCAGATGAACAAAGCAGTATACTGTTTTCTGGAAGATCACACTGTGTCTTCTGAAGATCTCTGTACAAACTCCTGATAACATTGAGGCCTCTATGACATCGAGACCACACTGGTCCAGGTCTTCTTGGTAGAACATGATGTTTCCTTTCTCCAGTTGTTCAAATGCCAGCTGCCCCAGCTTCAGAAGAACTTCCTTGTCAGCCTTCGTCAGCTCCTGTGGACTCGTCTCATGTCCCTCATCATACTTGTGCTTCTTCCTCTTTGTCTGAACCAGCAGGAAGTGTGAGTACATGTCAGTCAGGGTCTTGGGCAGCTCTCCTCTCTTGTCTGTAGTCAACATGTGCTCCAGAACTTTAGCAGTGATCCAGCAGAACACGGGGATGTGACACATGATGTGGAGGCTCCTGGATGTCTTGATGTGTGAGATGATTCTGCTGGACAGTTCTTCATCACTGAATTTCCTCCTGAAGTACTCCTCCTTCTGGGCGTCAGTGAAGCCTCGTACTTCTGTTACCCTGTCAACACATGTCAGAGGGATCTGATTGGCTGCTGCAGGTCGTGAAGTTATCCAGATGAGAGCCAAGGGAAGCAGATTCCCCTCAATGAGGTTTGTCAACAGCACATTGACTGATGACTTCTGTGTGACATCAGACACAACCTTCCTGTTCTTGAAATCCAGTGAAAGTCTGCTTTCATCCAGGCCATCAAAGATGAACATTACTTTACAGACAGCGAACTTCTCTGCTGTGACCTTCTGTAATGTTGGATGGAAAACATGGATCAGCATGAGGAGACTGTACTGCTCATCTTTGATCAAATTCAGCTCCCTGAATGAAAGCAGAATCACCAGACTGATGTCTTGGTTTTTCGAGCCCTCTGCCCAGTCCAGAGTGAACTTCTGCACTGAGAAGGTTTTTCCAATGCCAGCGACACCGTTCGTCAGAACAACTCTGATGTGTTTCTGTTGCTCAGGTAAGACTTTAAAGATGTCGTGGCACTTGATTAGAGTGTCATGGAGGGTCTCCATCTTGGAAGCTTTTTCAAGCTGCCTCACCTCATGTTGGGTATTAATGTCTTCACTCTGTCCCTCTGTGATGTAGAGCTCAGTGTAGATCCTGTTGAGGAGGGTTTCACTTCCTGCTTCATCAGTTCCTTCAGTCACACATCCACATCTCCTCCTCAGACTAATCTTATGTTCATTTAAAACCTCCTGCAGATCACTATCTGCTGAAAGTGAGGAAAAAATAAATAAATAAAAAGAAAAATGTCTCACGTATCTTAATTTTCAGTACGATAGAGGACATAAATTCTTGTCCTGTTTTCAGAGATGATGACATCAGCAGGTGGATCTTCAGTCTTACTTACAGTGCTGGTCTGATTGTCTGTCTGCAGTCCAGGTCTTGTTCTGGATCTTTCTCCACACTGGGGACAGGAGGAGTCTCGTGATGAAGCAGACTGGTCCCAGTATGAGGTGATACATTGTCTGCAGAACCAGTGTCCACAGTTGGTAGAGATTTTCCTTTCTCTGCATGCAGCTCTTTCCCTACATAAACAGTCCAGAAATGTAATCAAGTATTTAGACAGTTACACATTTTTTTGTTCTTCATGCTTTGGGCTTTAAGCACATTCAATTTGAAATAAAATAATGGATACTACAATTGCGAGGGTTCGTAAGTAATTAGACAGACAAAACAATGTGCCAGCAAAGGCAGAGAAGAAGACTGCAGGCTAGTAAACATGGGTGTAAAGGTTGCAGGATTTAAAATACTAAGTTAAAAATTGGCTTTGCAAATGTTTCATGAGGAGGGAAATGGATTCAACACATTTGTTAGACCACAATGATACGCACAATGCATTTTGTAAGTAAATAAATGTGAACATGGCTTTTGTTTGTTTTGAGAAACTCCACAGGGGCCCTTTAATCTACTATGAGCCATTAAAAAAGGAAAAAAAAAAAAAAAATCTATAAAATGATAATAATAATTTCCAGTGCCATACCATAAACAAAGGCCGGTCACTCTTCATAGACACAGAGCTGGATATCAGAGACTCTGCTCCGTCCTCCTCTTCCTCCAGATCATTCATCTTCTGGAGTCTGAGAGGTAAACCAGTAACACTGGAGACACACACACATTCACAGTATAATAAACCCAGTCCTGCCTCTCAACTTAGAAGCGTCTTATTAGTTTACATTACTTTAACTACAACAATGTGTGTTTTCTATCCATCACAAAGATTGACTGGTTTAAGTCCAACAAACAGACTTTAGATAAAAATCTGTGTTGTTCTTAACTGTGACTTCTTTCTATTTTGACTGGGTCCACCCAAAAAGAAAAAACACTCGCAAGTGAGCAGGGGAAAGTTTTGTGTGCAGGAGAGCAATGATAGGAGTTGTGTGCTTGAGGATAACAGTCACGCACTCTTTCGTATTCTGCGTGTGCTCAAAACATAGTTTTCTCCTCACAGGCTAAACAGTGCTGTCAAAGCGCTCGCAATAATAATATGCGTGCATGGCTATTTAAGTTGCACGCAAGACTCCTCTACATTGACGCGTTTGAATCTCATCTCACATCAGGTGCCACTTTATATTTAGATGACTAAACCTGCTGCAGAAGATCTTCAGAATCTCATTAATATCTGATGTAAATGTTTGTAGTAGAGTGTAGGTTGTCAGTCAGTGGTGTTTGTTTTTAAATAACATTTCAAAATTGAATCATCTTCAGGTCAGTTTACAGTAGAAACAGTCTCTTACTTTGTGCCCGAGGGTCCAGGTTCATTACTGAAGTATGGAGGATCATTTTTAGACCGGTCACTCTTCATAGACACACAGCTGGATATCAGAGACTCTGCTCCGTCCTCCTCTTCCTCCAAATCATTCATCTTCTGGAGTCTGAGAGGTAAACCAGTAACACTTGGGACACACACACACACAGTATAATAAAGCCAGTCCTGCCACTCAACTTAGTAGCTTCTTATTAGTTTACATTACTTTAGCTACAACCATGTGTGTTTTCCAGCCATCACCAAGATAAACTTTGACTCTGGTTTAAGTCCAACAAACAGACTTCAGATAAACATCTGTGTGGTTCTTAACTGTGATTTCTCTCTATTTTGACCGCACCACTGTGCCACATCAAGAAGTGAACCAGCCTCACTGCCAGGGATGCAAGAGGTTTGATTGCCAACAGATCACAGTGGAAGAGATTGGTCACCGCGGCTCTGACAGAGTACGGCACATGATGATGCAATATCTTTGCCTACACTGACATTTTACCAAAATAAATATAAAAATAAATACAGGACCTAAGTTAAAAAACAAATGACTAGTGTTTTATCAAATTAATTTCAACAATGGTAGAAACAAAGGACAGAGCTTAGACAAACACATTCAAGTACATTACTCTGTGTAAGATTTTGCATACATTCAAGTCAAGTCTGTTTTATTTATATAGCGCCAAATCACAACAGAAGTTATTTCAGAGCACTTTTCATATAGAACTTGTCTATGTGGTGTGTTCAGCTATGCAGGATGGCGGACCTGCTCAACCAACTATATTTAGGGATACAATGGTGAGAGGGTCCACCCACTTACTGCCAAAAAGAAAAACCACTCGCAAGTGAGCAGGGGAAAGTTTTGCGAGCGAAATGACATTTCAACATTGAATCATCTTCAGGTTTACAGTAGAAACAGTCTCTTACTTTGTGTCTGAGGGTCCAGGTTCATTACTGAAGTATGGAGACTCTGCTCCGTCCTCCTCTTCCTCCAGATCATTCATCTTCTGGAGTCTGAGAGGTAAACCAGAAACACTGGAGACACACACATACATAGTATAATAACCCCAGTCCTTTCTCTCAACTTAGTAGCTTCTTATTAGTTTACATTACTTTAACTACAACCATGTGTGTTTTCTAGCCATCACAAAGATAAACTTTGACTCTGGTTTAAATCCAACAAACAGACTTCAGATAAAAATCTGTGTTGTTCTTAACTGTGACTTCTCTCTATTTTGACCGTACTAGTGTGCCACGTTACATCGCTGTGAGGACGCAGAAACCAGCAAAAGAAAAAAGGAAATAATGTTTCAAAACGTCAACACTGTGATCTCATATTTTTCACAGTTTAATAAACTAAGCAATTAATCCGAAAAATAATCAGCAGATTGATCAATAATGACAGTAATCATCATTTGCAGCCCTGATATTAACACTCACCCTGCCTCAGACTGGGACTGTTTTCCTCCTTCTGCTCTGTTGACTTTAAAATGGAGTCTGAATAGACTGAACTTTCACCGTTACGCCCTACCTGTTTGCTCACCCGCCGTCTTTACTGGAAGTCATATGTGTGTGTATGTGTGTTTCTGTGTGTGTGTGTGTGTGTGTGTGTGTGTGCATGCATGCTTGTGTGTGAGAAAAGATAAATGTTCTTTTAGTCACTCAGCTTAACGTGTGAGCAGAGATTTCTGAAAAGTTTTCTGACTGTTCGCTGGCTGTTAGGTACAAACACAGACACAAGGTTTTCCAGTAAACGTGTTCTTGTGTCAACAGATGAAGTCAAACAGATAAATCTGTGCCTACAGTCCACAGGAAGAGTAAAGTAGACCCTCAGTTTAGGTTTATATTCTGACACCAGTTTACATTATTTACAATTCATGTCAGAGAAATCCTCTTTTGTCCTCGGATGCCGTTGTTATCGAGATGAAGCCAGATGTGCGAATCAGAGTGTAAAGAATTCATTGCTGAATAAAGACCATGTCACCATGGTTACTGACTTCACTCAAAGTGACCCACAAAGTAAAAGTTAACTGATTTTATCTTTAGATTGTAAAATCAGTTTTCTCAACATTGTAATCTTTAGCTTCTCTGTTAGCGGCACACGTGACTGAATTTTAAGCCGTGTGATTGGCTGTTTCATGCTGAAATGCACCTTGGGAGTCATAGTTAACTTCTATCCCAAAATCTTTCTGTCCACAGCCTTGTAGCTTCAACTTTTTACTAAAGAACCAGATGTTTTCTAACACAGTTGTTCATCTTTTGTTCTGATGATTCAACAAGAAGAGTTTCATGTTGATCTGAACTGTAGAAGAGAGACCTGAGAGTCACTAACACTGTTTATGAGAGAAATGAACAGGGTTTTTACTTTTGGAACCAAGGGCGTCTGAAATATCTCCTCCCATTTCACAGCTCTATTACATTGTTGTGCATTTTCTGTATGGTTCACAAACTGAACCTGGGCCCAACCCATGTGTGACCATAACCCTCCACCCCCAACACTCTACCAGCCAACATGTATCTTCTACATAAAGTCCCTGGACATGGAGCTCTGCCCTCCAGCTGCAGGTTTGACACCTTTCCTTTGTTTTCACAGATGATCATCACTTTTCCTGTGACCTTTGCTCTTACTCTGTAATTGATGCGACTACAAAGGTAGCAAAGTGCAAAATACTGAAAAAAGTAAATGTAATTTATCACTTCCACTGTGTGAAGTGGTAGCCCTGTATTACACTGTGGGAATCATAGTTGCCAAATCCACTTATTATAAGCAACTTTGGGCTTATTTTTCTGTAAAGTCGCTTACAGATATTGGTATTCGTGGTTTGTGTTTTTTTGGGCTTATTTCTAAAGTATGGTTGTTTATTTGGGCTTGCTCCCTGTATTCTCATGAGACCTAGCCCATTGATACTTACACATGTATCTCCCTTTACTCTGACCTACTCTGTCAATCCCTGCTATATTGTAAGAACATCCTGGGATTTCCAATGATATGTCATTTCATAGGCTGGGATGCTGGAAACCTCCTCTTCCTTTTCATCCAAAATGGACAGCATAGCTGCAAGCATATTTTATGGAAAGAGGAGAGGTAAGTCAAATATAGTTTATCTGTTGCTTTTTTTACTGTGATAATCATACATGTTTTTTGTTTATTAACATGTCAGGAATTATACATTTAGTTCTGAAAGGAGTTAAATTATTTGTGTTTTGAAATAATAGCCCATTTATTATTAATATGCATATTAATCCACTTAATCACTCAGCATTGTTGTAGGAAACAGAACTGAAGCAGAGAGGATTCTTTACTGGATAGTTGAGGGAGATTCAGATTTGGAGTTGTCAGATGATGAGAGATGAGGATGAGTTTGAACTTGGGATGGAAGAAGGTGGTGAAGAAGAGGATGAGGAAGATGCAGGAGGTTCAGATGAGCAGACAGATACAGACACATGGACAGACAGGGACAATCAGGAAAGAACTTCCTGTGGGCCAGGAGTAGCACGTATGTTTTATTTAGTTCCAGGATAATATATTCAGTTCCAATAATTAGCCACTATTGATATTCATGGTAACAAAATTCTATAAATTATATTTTTAAAAGCTTTTAATGAGAAAGGCCTTTTGTTTCTCTTGATTCACTGGTTCCCACAAACAATCATTGGTCAGGAGCAAATGGCCTTGGGGCTAGACAGGGGCGTAGTAGGTGACTTTAGGCAGGTTGTTGGCCAGTGTTGTCCAATCATATCTTAAGTTAGAAGGTGTTTCTACCTGTTCTGAACAACTAACATGCAAGGCTGGAATGATTTACACTTTCAGACAGTGTCTGCTTGTAGACATTCATAGTGTTGCACTCAAATGATCACAAGCAAATTAACACTTTGAACACATGTGTGAACTGAAGTCTGTAAGATAAACATAAAGAAGGTCAAACATGTTTCTGTAGTAAGTTTACTAAATATTCATCTCTGATGCACAAAAAATCAAATCACTTTGATAAACCATGTTGTACATGTGTTAAACTGAGATTGAAGGTGAGAACAGAGAAACTTTCCTCCTTCAGCAGATGAATGTGAGAACAAACTTTGAACAAACATCATTCTGCACAGAGAGCAAGAACAACATCCAACTGAATGAACAAGTTTTGAGTGGAGGGACTTTAATTTTCTGTATCTTCTGTATTTCTGTTTTATTTTTAGGTGTATTTTTAAGTGTCACAGTGTCGTGTCAGCAGACTGGTTCAGACCTGAACAGCAGAGGGCAGCACACACACACACATACACATACACACACACACACACACACACACACACACACACGCACACAAACATTATAAACCTCATCAGTTTTAGACCTGTTACTGTTTGTGGTGTGTCTCTGTTGTGACGTGTGTGTGGTTCATGCTCAACTCTGTGTGTGTCTCTAATGTGTGTCTCTATCAGCAGCAGAGCTCAGCAGTTTATGACAATCTTTATCACCATCATCATCATTATCAGTCAGACCGAAGGCTGGAAGTCTAAAGAAAACTCTTGTGAATTAGGGCTGCAACTAACTTTCAAAAGTTTGGCCTTCAGCTAAAATATCGAAATAAACAAATGATTTTGATTAGTTTATAAAACATCAGAAAACAGTGAAAAATGTCCATCCCAGTTTCCCAGACTCTGAGGTGGGTTCAAATGTCTTTTTGTCTGACCAACAGTCCAAAAGTTATTTAGACAGTTTACTATCATGTGAACTCAAGAAACAGAGAAGTCTCACATTTGAGAACCTGGAACCAGTCAGTTGTTGACGTTCTTGCTTGAAAAATCACTGAAACGATTCATCAATTTTTGAAATAGTTGCTGATTAATTTTCTCTCAATCAACTAATCAAGACAAGAAACAAAAGTCTTCATTTCACACTAGAGAGACACACTTTAAATATAGAGCACAGAATAATGTAATGGTCAATCCATTTTTTGAGTTAATAAATTATGTACAGTCACTTTCTTACAGTTGATTCTGGTCCCAGTCTGTATTGTTCACTGTAATTCTGTCCTCTGTGAGTTTGTTGTTGTTCTCACCTGTCAAAACATTTGAATTCTGATGTGGTCAGACAGCACGTCATGAGAACCAGTTCTGAGAGAGAAAAATGTAGTTCAAAAGTATGAAAGTAAAAGCAGTGGCTATATATTATTATATATGGCATCATTAGATTATTAATACTGAAGCATCAGTGTTAGAGCAGCATGTTACTGTTGTAGCTGCTGGAGGTGGAGCTAGTTTCAACTACTTTATATACAGTTGGACCATAAATCAGCATAATAAACCACCTGTCAGCAGGTGTCCTGACTACTTGCAGGAAACAGAAAGGTTGTTTTCCTTCTGGAACCAGGGGCATCTGAAATATCTCCTCCCATTTCACAGCTCTTTTGCATTGCTGTGCATTTTCTGTATGGTTTACAAACTGCTGTGAACCTGGGCCCAACCCATGTGTGACCACAACTCTCCACCCCCCGACACTCCACCAGCCAACATGTATCTTCTACAGAAAGTCCCTGGACATGGAGCTCTGCCCTCCAGCTGCAGGTTTGACACCTTTCTTTGTTCCGCTCTCACAGTTGATCATGATTTTTTCAGCGACCGTTGCTCTTACTCTGTAATTGATGTGACTTCAAGGTAGCAAAGTGTAAAGTGCTGAAAAAAAAATCAATGTAAATCATCACTTCTACCCACTATCAATCACTGTGTGGGAACCCTGTATTTCACTGTGGAAATACAAGTTTCAGAAGCTGAGCTTGAGACTAAGGCCCATGGATGTGTAAAAAGAACTGGATACAGGAAAAGCGCCATAACGGCCAAACCATGTAATTACAACGAAAGTCACTAGTGCACTTGCTCCGTGGGCCCCACAGATGCGGAAGCAATGCGGAAGAAGTTTAACTTTTTTTGGCGTCCTTCGCCTCTGTTTCATAGAAATGAACGGGGCTCCACCTCTGACGCTGCATCCAGTTCTCTTTATACATCCATGCTGAGGCCTTCAACCGTGAAGACCTCCAAAATGACCACCAGAGGAATGTCCTGTTACATCACACCAGCAGCTCTTTTATCATGCAGGGTTTGTGTTTTGGGCTGATAATTAATAGTTTAATAGAAGAGAAGAGCGAGTCTGGAGCTAAGCGTTCTCAGCGACTCAAAAGTAGACAGACAAAAAAAGAAGTGAAGAACCTGAAAGGAGGAAGAAGCCGGTCATCTGGTCATTTGGCCGTGACGTGATCGCACTGATAAAAACTCCATCTCTCCGTACATCCATCCCCTCTTCAGACCCTCCCTCCGCTTTTTCTCTCTCGGTGCTGCTTGTCAACAAGTGGGTAAAACTTTTCTTTCACAGTGTGAAGTGTGTGTGTGTGTGTGTGTGTGTGTGTGTGTGTGTGTGTATAACTACTTTTATACCAATCAACAAAGAAGCAGGCCTCAATGTTTCCTGTCCTCAGTACAAGGTGGTCCCACCAGTGTGTGTGTTTGTTCCAAAATGAGAGTCAACCTAGCTCTCCATCGAAACCCCATACTCGTTGTCATGACAACAGTATCCCCCCTCCTCCCCCTCCATCCTTCCCTCATCAGTTTTCCCACAGAACAAAACTAACATTGTGCCCCTGGCTGTGTGTGTGTGTGTGTGTGTGTGTGTGTGTGTGTGTGTGTGTGTGTGTGTGTGTGTGTGTGTGAGAGACATTCAGGTCAGATTAGTTTGTGTTCATTGAGCTTGTGTTCAGAGACACACACTCACAAACACACACTCACAAACACACACTTGTTGCTGTTCATGCACTCACCCCTTCCTGCTGAAGAGATGGCTGAAGTTGAACACACACACACACACACACACACACACACACACACACACAGTTTTTAGACAAGTAGTGCTTCATAATGGAGTTCACACGGTGAGTGAGAGGCTCTGTGAGACTTTCACACACATACAGTGTTTCTTTCATTTTCCCACCTGACTGTTAGGCTATTTTTACGTTAAAGGAATAGTTCAACATTTTGTGAAACTCCTTATTCTCTTTTGTCTGAGAGAAGGCAAATTTAGTGCAAAGTTTAACCTAAAGTTTGACGTCATTAAAAGAGCGACAGTCAAAGCTCAACAATGGAAAACCATGTGGAAACGTGATGGAAATATGACATTTCTGTCAGTTTAATGTATTCATTTGAAGAAGGTTATAGTCTCCTCATCGCTCCACACTGATCTGATGTTTTCAGCTCTTCAATTACGTTTAAGTCACGTATGTTATCATTTATTCACTCAGTCTGATTACATTTGTTTTTATCCACACAACAACTTTTACTCCTCGGGCAACAGGAAAAATCCTTTTATCAATATTTTGCCTTTTCAGGTTTTTTATGCACAAATTGAAAATGTGAATAGAGAAAATGTGAAGAGCTGGAGTCAGGACGTGGTTAGCCTAGCTTAGCATAGAGACTGGAAGCACTTATGAACACCTCTGAAGCTCACTGATTAACATGATTTATCTTGTTTGTTTAATTTGTAGACAAACCAGAATCCAGATGGGAGGAGCTCTGAGTTGAGTCTGTAGACTCTACTCAGGGCTGAAAAAAGTCTCCTACCACCTCTGCATTTTCTGTAAATTGCTTAATTGACTAATCATTGCAGCTCTAAAGGTCTTTATCAAGGAAATTATAGGAGATTGTAGGGTTAGTGCATCAAAATGCTGTAGTTTACATGGCCTGGTGGATACGTCAGCCAATATTAGCTTACGGCAGATATACTGGTATCGTTGTCAGCTTATATGTAAGAAGAAACTTCTGTACAGAAATACCAAACTAGATTCAAGATGATTTAGAAACAGTGTTGCTGCTACAGAGTTTGTCCACCAGAGAGTAAATTGCCTTTTCAACTGTAAAATGTTCCACTGAGTATGTATCTCAGTCACAAATCCATAAATCTGCAGAAACAAGTAGTGAACACAACAGTGACTTATCATACAGTTGCTTATTTCCACATCCAGCAGTTACAGAGCAACATTATCATTCATTGGAGTCGTGTTTCTGTCCACCTGGTGAATGTAAGTCCAATATTCACTCTCTGTTTCTGCTCTCTAACAACTCCTGAGGGAAATATCTGGCTCTTTAGCTGCTAAATGCTCCACTATGTTCACCAGCTAGTCCACAGCTAACTGTGTCTGTTTGCTGTTTGGTGCTGAGCAGGTAGTGTGCAGTGGCTTTTTAGAGCTTTTTCTCTGAAAACAGCTGCCTGCTGCAGCTGAAAACGACACTATGAGAGCGCTGTGAGTGAGTCAAAACAGTAAAGTTGCAGCCGGACAGATAAACAATGAGCTGAAACTCACTATAAAGCTCCATAAAGCCGAGAGGAGCTGCAGAGTCACTGATAATTCTCTGTAGGTTCATCACTACGAGCCACGACCAACACATTACACACTTTTTAAAACTCCCAAACTCACTATCATCCTCGAAAATCCAGTATCGCTCAGTGATAATCATAGTGCGCAGAGAGAGTAGAGATTTGAGGAAAAAGTGGATCTGATTGTATGAGACATGCACCCACCATAAAGATAGATGTGGGGCTCGAACCTGTGACCTTCCTGTTACATAACTCCAGTCTGCAGTTGGTTCCCATCCAGTCTGTCCCAGAGACGTTCTTGCATGACCAATGGAGGTCTAGTCGCCTGTGTGTGTGTGTGTTGGTGGCTTCATTAAGGAACAGAGGCGGTCTGTTCAGTAGTTTGTATCAGCGGAGCGAACTCTCATCACTACTAATGAGAACAACATCACCAGCCCCTGAAACACTCTGTTCCTCCAACTCTCCATCAATCTCTCTCTGTTCCTCCACCTCTCTGCAGTCCTCTACTCCAGCTTTCTCTTCCTCTGTCCAATTGCCTTTTAAAGGGTTGGTTCACCAAAATGACAAAACTTTTTTTTTCACTTACCTCAATTGGAATCTATGCAATGTAAACTAAAAAAGAAACAGACATAGATGAAATATTGAGTGAAAAAATAAACATCAAGTATGTGAACCTTTTTGACTTTTGCAGGGTAGCTAGGTGGATGGAGGAACAACGAGCAGGCGTCATTACCGTTTGATAGCTCAACGGAGCCCAGATTTATTCCCTTGCCGCAGCAACAGCTAACCCGAGGTTGACGTGTCCCCAGTAACCAACAAAACAGGGTGACTAACCCACTGAGTCTTTGAACTTATATTTCTCGTTAGCTAACCCTCCATTAACGTGTCCTGCATCCCTTCTATCCATCCTCAGTCAATCTGGCGTGTAATGTAGCAACTTACACACACAACCCCTTCTCCCCTCCCTAGAACTACTTGTCAGCCAATTACCCACTACGGTGGACACCTCCCTCAATAAAACCACTACGAAACAACACACATAAACAGAAACTTATACCCAGCATTACAATATGAGCTACGAAGTCTTTGACACATATCTCCTATTGACTTAACATGAGTGTTTTTATTTTTAGTAATTCCTAACTTCATCATAGTTCTTTTCTTTGCTGAAACAGACTTCAATTTTGACTTTCTGAGACTAAATTATAGATACATCAGGATCTGATAGGTGTGGTGGTGGATGTGTCCCTCCGTCTAAACACTAAACATGCAAAATGAAATTCTGATACAAAAATGCAAAAAATGAAACTAATTAATATCAGTATACATTTTGCTCAGGATCAGTGCATGTAATCCAAGGGCAAGCTACACTCCTTTGTGTTCAATTTAATTTTCTTTCAACGCAACTGGGTCAGCAATGGAGTCTCAAATTGCAACAGTAATGGCGATATTTTGCTTTTTGTGCTTCTTAACAAAAGAGGAAGAAAGTTTTGGGTTCAGCCAATCTTGACGAGGTGATAAAGACATTAAGCACACATCACATCCATTCCCAGTATAATAAGTGCGGGAAATTAACTCACAGATGTTGATGTAACATACCATTAAATCACTTTGAATTAAATCACATAAGACTTCAGCAAAGGTAATTTATTTTATATCAATAAAACATTAGAAATAATAATTTGCATTTTTTAAGAAACCTACTGTAAGTTCTCTTCTCAGCTGTCCGCTGATTCCCAGTCAATGACCTTTGACCCTTCCCAGTTGATGTTGTTAGTGCTTTTGATCCGGTGTTCACAGGTCACATAATGACAACTGAACCAACCAGACAATTATGTTCACTCATTAAAGGACTGGTTCACAATTTTTCAAGACTCTCCTAAAACAACAGTCAGAAGCCCAAATGAACATTAAAGAGGTTTTTCTTGCTGTAATCATTCCTCCTGTTCATACTGACCATTAGAAGATCCCCTCAGAATGACCTTACAATGGAAGTGATGGAGGACAAAATCCACAGTCCTCCTTCTGTGCAAAAATGTATTTAAAAGTTTATCTGAAGCTAATATGAAGCTTTAGCATCCAAATGAGTCACATCAAGTAGATATCTTTCAATGTTACAGTTTTTTTAGTGCCAAAGTTCCTCTTTTTCTTACTACACTTCCACCGCAACTCAACAGGGAAACACTGTCTGAGGAAACACAAAGAGGGAATTTGATGCTAAAAAGACTGTAAATGTGTCAGATATCCACTTGATATGACTAACTCAGACTGCTGAAGCTGAATATAAGATTCACATCAACCTTTAAATGTTTGGACACTCTGTGGATTTTGGCTTCCATCACTTACATTGAAAGCACATTTGAAGGGGATCTTTTAATATCCAGTATGAACAGAAGGAATGATTACAGCGAGGAAAACCTCTTTCACTGCTCATATGGACACCTGACTGTTGTTTTCAGAAAGACTTGAAAAATTGTGACCTGATCTTTTAAGCCCTTGAGATGTGGTTAAAAAGCTAGCAATTGGACCTTGATTTCAGATTATTTGGTCAGACTTTCATATTTGTCCTAGTAGCCTCTGTGTCTTTCTCTGTCCCTCTGCAGAAACATCATTTCCTAACTGCCCTTTAAATTTGCAAATCCCCATCTCGGGTTGTCGGGGGTAACCAGGCAAAGACAGGGGGGATGCAGGGACTCTCATTGATTCACACTGAAGAGTTTGAGTTTCTAAATTAACAGAACTCTCTCTCTCTCTCTCTCTCTCTCTCTCTCTCTCTCTCTCTGTGAGTGTGTGTGTGTGTGTGTGTGAACACATTTTTTTCTATCCTTATTGGGACCGTTTCTGGTATAAACACTGACCTTATTGGGACCAATAGTCCTCATGGGGACCAAAGTCCAGTCCAAATGCAGTAAAATGTCATTTCTGAGATTCTGGTTAGGGTTAGGCTGTACAAAATGAATGGAGTCAATGCAAAGTCCTAACAAGGATAGCTGCACAAATCTGTGTGTGTGTATGTGTGTGAATGTGTGGGCCCATCTTTCTCACACGTGAATTTGGGCTGGTATCCCATGGTGACGGGACAGTAGTGAGCACATTGATATGCAGAGCGGCAGCTCTACTGAGGGAAAATCCTCCGAGACTGAGCAGGGAAAAAGGATTCTTTATTTAGTTGAATACTACAGAAAAGAAAAAGGCATGAATGAGTTTCTCAATATCTTTTATAAACATGAAACTTCCCATTCTTGCTATTTGCTTTACATCATGTAAGATTAATTTAGTCAAAAATCGTCCTCCTTCTTGGAGTCATAACAGTCAGATGTGAACACACAGACATAAAACACATCAAAATCATTCAGTGTGACTTACACTTCCCGAGTAAATCCTTATCGCCACCATTATGTCCATTGCCAATAAATCTCCACATCACATTTTAAAGTTTTCTTCAGTATCAAAAAAATCCAGTTATAGTTGTCTGTACATCCATGGCTACACTCCAAACATGAGCTGCTAACAGCTAATTCAGTTTCTTTTCAGAAGACTTTTAATGGAGACTATTTGACAAAATGTAAACAAATCTGGTGTAAAAAAGTGTCTGAAAAAGAACAACAGCACCTACCTGTAGCTGACATTACAACAGCGCATTTGATGAGCTTTTATGGGATCTTGCTCTACTGATGGTTTTATGTTTTTCTGTCATCATATTGGTTCAGAAACATTCATCCATGTTAGTGGATGGGACATGAGCCAAACTAAAAAATCAAAGGACAAGTATCAAAGGATAGTTCTAGTTTTGCACGTTTTAAAAATTGTTACTGATTGTGTCCATGCCTAATGTATTACACGCTTCCAATGTGGCTACTGTGTAGCTGTAGGCTCATTAGATTGTCCTCTCTTGTTGAAGGGTTTTTTAATATTATGTGTCAAATTTTGTGAATAAATCCTTTATTGTTTGAGCTGTCAGCCTCTTGTCTTCTTTATTTGGGACACTTACCTGTGTTTGTGGTAAACCATTTTGGGTATTAATACTTATATCGGACCTGTATGAAATCTTCATCACTACAAAAATACCACGCATGCTCAATGGCGTCTACCTCTCACTTGAGGGTTAGTACCTTATTGCTGTTTTTACTCTTTGGAGCCATTTCTAAACAAGCTACAGACAAAGGAACATGTCAGCCAGTGCAGCGGTGTGGCTCACGGTGTGTTTTTAATAGTTTCTGAACAACAACGGAGGTCTATGGCACAGAGGAATAAGATATATCAGACTTTGGATACACATACAATACTTGTTAGCAGATCAATTCATTGTTTGTTTGGATCAAAACATGATTGTCAACATTTGTTGACAAGAAGGAAGGGTAGAAAATCGCCAGATATGTCCTTTAACACAGTTTAGTAAAGGATTTGTGCCATCGACTCCTGTCTCATCACTGACGGCAGACCATTGTTTTTGGAGTATTTTATACCCCAGCAGTTATATAAAGTTATATGGTGCATCACAGCTAATAGGCTTAATGTTTCCTCTGTTTTCAGACTCAAGCATTGTCAAGATGGTTTGCTAGCGGTCAATGGCCCCATGTTGAACTCAAGATTTCATGGAGATTTACTTCACTCTCTGATTGCAGTGATTCCACTGAGATTAATATTGCTCCAAAATTTTTTTTTGGTTTTCGCCTTTGCATTGTATCCTAATTTTCTTTTTGTATCTGTTTCCTTTGTTTCTTTCACACCAAAGATGAAAAAAACAAAAACCAAGAGCTGTTGTTGTTTCTCCTCAAATTTGGCTGACAGATGAATTTGACAATTGAAATCCCTGTTAGTTAAGTAATATTACTAAGATAAAGCAAAAGACAACAGCATGGGTTTGTTATCATCTATCAACCTATGTAGTCCACATCTTTTTTGGTGAATTATCTGAGACAATCTTGTGTTTAATGTTTAGTTTAGTCCTTTGAATTAATATTGTCATCCTGTGCAGTTTCCATACATCGTGTAAAATTTAAGAAGAAAAATGTTGTCAAGTTGGTTATGTTAAACGATTGGATGGTGGAGCAACATGGTGGTTTTACCATTTCAATTCTACGTACAGGACCATCTCCAGTCCGTCCTTGAGACGTGGTTATTAACATATAAAAACTGTTGATGGCCACCACAAGGCCCTTACTGTCTTGAAAGATTTAAACAAATGCAAATAATAGAGGCCCAAGAATGGAACCCTGAGGGACTTCACATTTCATGGTAATCCGCTCACATTAATGATTTCCAGTGTTATCAAAGTCATAATCACTGCATTAATACGAGATCACAAAAATTTTTAGGTAAAACCACAAACATTTACTTATAAATTACTACCTCTACTTCCAGGTGATTGGTTTGTGCTGTGCTCAAAATATAAATACAACCTGGAGAGACACAAAAGGTTTAATTTTAAGAAAGTAAAACACAGGCACTAAGGTTAAGGATGTTTTGTGTGGGCTGCCCCTTTATTAAAGAGTTACTTTGAGATTTTCAGTCTTTGTCATGAGCCCAGTGTCCAATCAATATTTTATGTACTGTTAACATCACTAAAACCAGTGGAACATATCCAATAATTGTGAAGCTTAAAAAATAACTCTATAATAATTTAAGTTCTGTTTACTGAAGAGGGCTGTGGAAAATAATAAAAAGTTTAGGAAACGAACCTTCAGTTAAGATTTCTTTTTTTTAACACAGATATGTGTTCCCAAAGTTAAATCTGGAGTGCAGGACTTTTGTCTCCCCCCTCTGGCAGTGAGAGTAATTATAAAAACACTGTTGATATCCATCACTACTGTTGCGGCTGTAAAACAGTGGATAAATTGTTTTGAGCATCACACAACCACTGCAAAATGACTTGTTTCACTATCTGAATTTGATCCAATTGGTCCAATAAAATTTGGAAAGTCTAGAAGAGCCGAACGATTAAATTGTTTCATCCCCATTAGAGTAAGCAGAGAGCTAAACAGAAGTTAGTCGACTCAGTTGGCAGAAGTCTCTGATTAAAAACCCTGGTATACTGTGAAATACAGAGAGATTTACCTGGCTGTGATAGGGTTAATCAGCATTGTGTGAACACATTTTGCAAAGGCTTGAATGTAATGGACGTTCATTTATAGGTATAAATTCTGCACTGCAAATTTAAGAATGAATTGCCAATCCCAAATATGTATGGATTCCATTTTAGCACTATGGTTTGTTCTAAAAAGGCCAATCAGCTGCAGTCAAAGTATGAATTATGAAATATTTATTGTTGCAACATGATGAATGAAAATATGAAAGAAAACAAATATATTTGTTGATTTTAAATTATAAATGCACTGATGCTTGAGTAAAAGGAAACCAAATGACAGTAGATACTCCAGCTCCGTCTGGTTTGGGCCAATCAATGACATGAATTGTAATTGAAATGAATGACACATAAAAAGATGTCCCTTTCACAATGCTTTAATTTGTGTCCATTGAATTGTCACGTGTCATCTTGGCTACAAAATAATTCTGTTGGAGGCCACTGTGATTTTACAGCATTTAAGAATAAGGCAAACAAAAAAAGAAAAAAACGTTAGACTGGTCTGCAAGTATTCAGGTAGCCCAATAATAAATGACCATAATATTCACCTGTGTGAACTGGAATCAGCAAGCTAATCCTAAACCTTTATTGAATCTGTGTATACTGTATTGTATCTAGACAATATGGATCATGTTAATTTGAAAATTTATCCAAATTTACACTTACAACAGAATAAACCTTCACTAGCTTTTGTAAAATTCAAGTTTTGTTATTTTATAAATTTATAATCAGAAATTTAAATATAATTTTCGAACAATATACAGTTCCCATTTATAATCAGTTGAACTCCCCAACCCAGGAAGAGTCTTAAAATACAGTCTGACCACATTTACTTTTCTCTACATAAACTTAATGTTCCCAGGCAACATTACAACAACAGTTCAAGCATTGAATGATTTTATTGAATAAAAACATTTAAAAATAATCTATACGTCACTTTCTGTTATAAGTATTGTTATCCTTTAGCCAGAGACATAAATTATGGACGTCAGGCAAACTGTATCTGCAAGCGCCAATCAGTAAGTGGTTTTACATTAATTCTGCAATCACAGCTTTATGATTCATTTGCGGTGAACAGTGTGAGTTTTAGGAAAGAGTCATTTATGTCACAGTTTCCCCAAATGTTAATAATTTATGTCTCTGGCAGGTCATTCACACTGTGAGCAACACAATCAAAAATGCTAACAAAATCCTTTTATTTCTCGTAGAGTTGAGCAACAAGAAAAAATCGTTCAACAAACCTCTTGCTGTGGCTTTATATCTGTTTTTTTAGCTACAGCTGTTTATTTTTATGAATTTGACTTGTGCAAAAATGAGGTGATTCCTGCAGCTTTTGTTTGAAAGACAATAGAAATCAACATCTCAAAAAGTGATGTTTGGAGAGCAACTGAAATAATATCTGGTTTGACTGTAAACTAAAGTGCTTTCACAGATTTGCACCTGCTAGCTGGCTAAGATAAGTATGTAACTGGAGTCAGGATGTGGTTAGCCTAGCTTAGCATAAAGACTGGAAGTTGAAGGAAACAGCTAGCCTAGCTCTGTACAAAGTTCAAAAATCCTACTAACACCTATAAAGCTCACATTTAACATGTTTTATCTTGTTATTTAATCCGTACACAAACAGAAATTGTGCTTTCAGTCCCCAGTGATAGGAGCTCCACTGCTAAACACTATGATTCAGTAAAGTCAGTTCTAGGGCTGTCACTTTATTTAAAAAAAAGTTTGACAAATTTGTGTTGACACATACTTTGAATTTATTCAAACACAAGTAACCCACATAGCATAATCCTAAACTTATTGTAGAATTGTTGTTCCGTTTATTCATGGTGCCTCTGCTGCATTGTTTCAGTGACAAGCTAACGGTTAGCTTCAAAAATGTTACTGAAGGCAGTTTCATGTTGTTCAAATGGAAACACCCACGCAGCCGTTAGCAAAAAGTGGCGACGTGGGTCAGAGACACCCCCCACACAAACACACAAACACACACACGCAGTTCGCTCACAGCATCTTCCTAACATACTCGTTGTATGTTAGAGCACGAAAAATGTCCAGATATACTACAAGAGATGTCACAGTGCTGAGTCTGAGTGTGTGAAACTGTGTGTGGAGGACGCAGTGCAACTTTGAGCAGCAGCAACAGTGAGTGCTCCGTTTGTGTGTCGACACCGTTAGCACATTTAGCAGAACAGCAGCAACAGTGATTCATCTCTGTGGCTACTGGCTAGACGGTCTAGGTGGTTTATATGTAGTAACATCATCATGCAGAAACCTACGTCAGGTCACGTGGAAAAAAGTTTTTAGAAGGGCTTGGGAAAATAGGATTTTGATGCTAAAACATATGTACTTAGACCAAAATTTGAATTTTCAGATTTGAAAACATGGAACACTACTTGGAAGGTACAGAATGACTTTAATACAGAGGCATCAGTGTTAGAGCAGCATGTTACTGTTGTAGCTGCTGGAGGTGGAGCTAGTTTCAACTACTTTATATACCGTTAGCTAGTTTAGTCCAGTGGTTCCCAATCTAGGGGTCGGGCCCCTCCAAAGGGTCAGCAGATAAATCTGAGGGGTCGTGAGATGATTAATGGGAGAGGAAAGAGGAAAAAACAAAGTTCTGATACACAAATCTGTTTTCAGTTTTTGGACTTTTTCTCTAATCTTTGATTTTTGGTGAAATATTGGATCATTTCAACATTTATTGAAATGAAAGCATGTGAGAAGTTTAGAGGGAAAAATCACTATTTGGTGGAGCTGTTAACAACTCATAGACATGTGAAATGTGAGTGACGGATAGAGCTTCTCACAATGTGACAGCACAGTGAGTCTGACTAGTTTCTGCTGGCTGTTGTTCCAACCTTTGTGTCTTCAGACTGACTGTCCAGGGCTGAAGGCTGAGGAGACACTAATGCCATGGACACCCTACATGACCTTTGAAGTCATCAGATCACTGTACTGTTCACACTACATAACTGTCTGTCTTTTAATCGGGAATCTTGAGTGATTGGCGACGGGGTCAAACATTACAAGATCTTTCACTAGGAGGAATCCCTAACGAGTCTGTCTGCTCTCCAAGCTACATTTGTGTCATGAAAACACGAGAAGTGACACGAGAAATGACACGAGAAATGACGTGATACCATGTGCGTAAATAAAGGTGAATAATGTAAATAAATATTTTTGCTATGAAAACGTAGCTGCCTGCTCCTATTGTGGTTCACCAAGGATGACAAGGTTACAAATACTGAAAAACTTGTATGTATGCTGATGTATTCTAATAGAAACTATATTATTGTGGCCCCCCACACAAATAGATGCATGACTTGGTTCAGGGAGCTGCTGTGTCATCACCCCATGTCTTGCGCTCTCATTGGCTGTAACTCGTTGCTGCCCTTATTGCCAGTCACAACACTTTTCACACAACAGGATTTGAACTCCAGATATTTAGCCTGCTTGATATCTTTTGGGCATCAGCAGGACATCTGCGAGCTCTCGGTTTGCATCTCTGAACAATTCACACATAGCAATCAAGCGCCGTTTTGCAAGCGGCGAACGAACGCCAGTTTGCCTCTGATCTGGGGCTTTTGTCAGCGATCTCCAAAAACTGTTGGTGAATGGAAAATCAGGGCTAAAATTGTGTAGAGTGAACTCAGCATAAGGTACAGTTGACTCTGACACATTATATTATGAATCTAACATTGTGACACTGCATATTACAAAGGCATAGACATTCTTGTGACATAAAAATCCCTATCTTTCATCCCTTCATACAAAGATGTAATTAGTTAAACCTCTAGCATTAAAATCAGCTACATTCACATCTTCTGCTCTTCATTGTTTCTCTAGTTGTTGGAGTTTAACAGTCTCAGTGAAATCACTGTGCTAAAGACATATTAATACACAACTTCCTACACAATTTAACTTCCTGTACATAGAGGCCACCTCAGTACTGAGAAGATCTGAGTCCTGTTCAGTTACTCTTTACATCTCCTCACTTTTTCGCTTCCTTCACCAGTTTTTCTTCCTTTCAACCTGTACAACTGAATTCTTCCTCTGATAGTTACTTGGCCACATGTGGGAACATCGCCTGGAGGCAAAGCTGCATTGGAGGCAGACATTATCTCATTGGAATATATTTTTATGGATAATTAATATTTGAAGCTTGAAAGTTTATTTGACTTTCCAGATTTAAACTTGCCAAATTTATCCAAAAAGATAAGTTAATTCAGTAGATTTTGTGCTGGAGTTGTTAATAGTATAAAGTGAGAGGGCAGTGAAACTGTGATTTCCAGGCTGGCAGAAGTTTACTCTTTAAGGGTAGTCTAATGATCAGCCTGAAATGTCATTTTCTTTCAGTTTCTGTGTGGGCGGGGGGTTTATTCTGTTTTGTTTTGCCTCAGCCAGTCAGTATCGAGTGGTGTATTCATTCTGCTGACTTCCTTTTCAGTCCACACAGAAGCTGCAATCACAATGAGAAATATCTGAAATGTTTAATGTAGGTTGACCTACAACAACTTGTACAGCTTTTTTCATAGATGCAGTGTTGCCAACTCAAGAACTTTAAGTGGTGACTTTTTTTTTTTCTAAAAATTGTCAACATCTAGTAACTTTTTGGACAGACCTTAACTCCTCTCCCTTGTTCACATAAATATCCACTTCTAAATGATTTAATTTGACTATTAAAGTCTTAACTTTTTATGAGAAGATAGCAACTTGAAAAACTATAATAGCTAGTAACAGGTTTAGCTTGAATTAATTTTTTTAACTTAGATTTTTTTTTTTTTTAATTTATAGTTATGTTATGATGTCACAGATGTGGAAATAGCTGCATGGCATAATATAACGACTGTTTGAGAAGGGTTTAGCTACTCTCCCTTGTAAATATGTAGCTAGGTGGCTAGCAAGCGATGTAGGAATATGACATCTCCATTTATAATTCCGCCAACAAAGCTCTAATTGGTCGATTGTTTTTTTCAACCGGCTGAAACAGCCATTAATGAACTCACTATTTTAATTGCTGGACAAATGAGTGGTGATTTAGAGGTCTGGAACTAGAGCAGCATAACAGTAGATGTTGACCTGAATTGGTTGCCAGACATAAGGTGAGGTGATCTCAACAACCTTTAAGAATCACCCTCTGAGGACCATGATGGGGATTTTGTGGAAATAGTTGTCACATAGTTCTTATATAGTTATTGTTAATAGCTGTCCATACATTTCAAATTATCTTGCATTGGTTGGTCCCCTGCCGTGGTGTTTTAAACGCATTATAGTCATTTCAGTATGCTGTACGGGTTGTGGAGTTCAGACCTGCAGCAAACACTGTTGCGACTGCAGCTACAGTAGCTAGAAAGCTCATCCACTCATAATGAGTAAATGTCAATTTTAGCAATAAATTGATGAATTACTTTGTAATAATACTAATAATCTGCCATTCATCTGGGTTCAGGTCATGTTAATTAATTAATTACATTACATTACTAAGAATACAGCTGGGAAGTCCTGACATAAATAATTGTAGGCCTTATTGTCCCTATTGGCTCTCCATCATTCTTTGATTGGTATGATAATGAAAAAGATATTAAATTATATTGTTTATTTAAAAGGTCTTTAAAAATCTTAAATTGAACTTGTTGAACCCTGCTGTACACTCAACTGTTTAATAGTTACTTGTCCTCTGAACAGCTGTGATTCTTTGTCTTCGCCCATTGAAGTTTAACTCCAATTAAATTATTTCTGCCTCAGTAGCAGCTCTGCCTCCAGGAAATGTTTGTTTGACCCAAAAATATTCGTGTGGCACACTCCTTGTCTTTAGATCACTGCAGCTTCCTCATGTTCTCCATCGAGTGGATTCAAACTGCTGACATAATTTTAGGCCTCTGCTGCTTTTCCGTAACACACATTCAAACTTAAACCTTAGAGCTTCCAACCACAGGAGACATCCAGGATTTTCCACCTATTCTTCACAAACATGGCAGCAGGAAGTTGGAGGGAAGAGTCCATTCAGTGAGTCCTGAAACAGGCTCCTGCTTTTACAACAGCTGGTTGTGCAAGTACAGCAACTTTTCTAATCTCACTACAGATTACCTCCTGCATAGAGAGGAAGCTGGAGGGTAACGCTGTGTCCATAGAAGAATATCATACAAACAGTACTCTGACAGAAAGAAAGATGAACAGACATGATTATCCATCCAGTGACATTGTGTAAGTGGATGGAGAGATCACGTGGATGAAGAATAAAAGAGGAGAAAATGGGTTCACAGCACACATTGGAGGGAGAAGAAGGGAAATAAACAAAAACTAAGAAGAGAAGAGAAGTGATGTTGGGAAGGCACTGACATACGGAGGAAATGATGGATAAAAGAGGCAAACATGGCTCTAGCTGGAGATGGACAAGATGGCCGACGTGTCTTTAGCCTTGTCGAAGAAGATGGATGACTCATTGGCTGCCTTCAGTTTGACCTGGGCGGAGCCTGGCGAGCCTTGAGTCGTGGTTGGCTGACACTCCTGACAGCAGCAGCAGCAGCAGTCCATGAAGGCCTGACCGAGAGCCTGAAACACAGACACACATCAGTGGATTCCTGTTGGTCCATCCATCACTCACAATATCTCAGACGTCCAGAGTTAGTTTAGTGACAGTTTTTCAACATTAGAATGTCAGCAGTGCTGGTTGTCTCTGCTGAGCTTTATTCAAGCGTTTGGCAGCGTTTAGACTGAAAACTGCCCTGTATTAAAACAGTACAAGGGCAGTGTTGGTGGCGGTGGCTTGTTGTTTGAGGTACCAGGAGGAGACAATGAAATACCATCCAGGAAGACGTATCAGATGCCAAAACACAGTGCAGCTGTTTGTAATACTCACAAACAGGATTTTACAACTCTGGAAAGTTATCACGATGGCAACTGTTTTAACTTTTGTGGTGATGATCACAAGGTAAACAGCTGAATACGGCATTCATGTATTCACGTACATATACAAAGTAATCCACCAAGAATGTGCGGTTGCATGTATGTGATTGGCCAATGCAGCATGATGTTGGGTTGCGTTTTGCAAAAGTTAAGTCTGATTCAACTTTTTGTTGGATGGCTGCTATATTTTTTTTGCTGAGCCCTATATGATCCCAGCCCTCGCAGCATAAACACACTGCCCCCATTCAACAAATGAGAGGGCTACAGTTTTTCACACATTGCCAGATTTGTTCTGAACCTTAGACACCAGGAAAGATGGAGGAACACTGGAGAAATGATCTGACAGAGCTGTGAGCTCAACATTTCACATTGTAGCTCTTTCTCATATTTTAGAATTATAATAACTTTGGGTTTCAGTTATTGAATTGTTCACAATCCCACATTTCTTTGAATTTTAATTAATGAACAAAATGTCATTTCAAACTGGTTTGGGCTCATTAATGTTGCAAGTGTAGTGCAAATAAAGTAAAACAGACTCCACATAAGTTGATATTTCTGGACTCCACTAAACTTTCCTCAACTGTCAGACCTACCTTACAGAGACACAGCAGCAGTACCGGCGTCACCGACGATTTGAAGAACAACAGGAAGTGATGTAACAGAGCCAGCATGGCCGCCGTGTCCTCAGAGACAGTGATGTGCGTGTAGGCCAGCGTGATGTTGCAGACGTGTTCAGGCAGAGCACAGATGCCGTACATCACGGCTAACGCCAACAGCGTGCAGTTCAGCTGCCGCTCCACCGCCTGGTGCTGCTGCCGCTTCTGATTGGAGCGGTCGTCATGGTTACGCTGCTTTTGGGTAGAGCTGTGGTCGCTGCTGACGTTGCGAGTGGCCAGTTGGCAGAGGATGGTGAAGAGGATGGGGAGGCAGAAGTAGCAGCCGAAACACCACCACATACGACCCTGAAACACAAACCAGTTGAAACAGTCTGTAAGAGTACTGGGGTAATCTGATTACTGTTTGTTCTACATGGAGACACAGTAATACTTTGTGGTACTTTGTAATGTCAAAGCTTACAATTTGTGGAAGTTTGATCTTGTAGTACTTTCTTGTTGGTACTTTGTAAGATGTAGGGACTCTGCAGCATTTCTCAGTACTTTATGGCACTTTGTACAGTCCCTCAGTAATTTCTGTGCTTTACAAAAAGAGGTGACAATATGATGCAGTCTATAAAATATGCAAAGGTTCTTAGATGCTTTCTTTTCCATTTTGAGGAAGGCTTTTCCACAATGGTAAAAAGTTCTTCATCTGAGGCTCTGTAGCAATGTTCAGACTCTCCCTTAAGGCTCTAAAAGGTTGGCAAAGGGGACAGCAACTCCTTTAAATACAGCAGAGCTTGGCTGTCTAATGCCTTATAATTCAAATTAAAAATCAATACTAAATGTTATTGTGAGCCAATGGAGAAAAGGATAATATGGGATCAACCTCCAATTCCTCTGTAATCCAGGACTGTCATACTTTGTGTCAACGTCCCCCATCACTATCTCCCAGACATCAGACATTTGAGTCTGAGCAGCTCATAAAATTTGATATAAGATTGTTAAAAACTCACCAGACTGTAGGCATCTTTGTGACTTATAAGGTGGAAAAACATAGGTTTAAAGTAATCAAAAAAAACCAACATGATTTACTGACCGAGAAAAGTCTCTTCCTTCATCAAAGGATTTTTTCACTGCTCATCAACTGGAGCAGCTCTGCGCTGCCACTGAGAGTCGGAAGATAAATTAAAGACACTACAGTTTCCGTCAGTGTTTCTCTAATATAGCTTTCTAATCTAAAGTCCAGTCATCCTTGACTTAGCCCCTCTGAAAGCTGTCTAGCTTGGTTTTTATGTGGTTTGTGTTGACTTGAATGGAAGAGACCTCTCTCAATAGTAGTTTGTGGTTTTTGTTACGTTACATGTGCCTGGCATCGGTTTTTCCACCTGACAAGTTCATATTTACAACAGTTTTTGAATTTTATGAGCCGCTCAGCAATCTGACTTCATCAAGACCTCCTTACAGTTAAGGGAGGTGACAGCAATGCTTTTGAGTACAGAGGGACCTGGCCATCTAATACCTTGTAAGTCAAAATTAAAATGCAATGCTCAACCCTAAAAGTAATTGTGAACCAATGAAGTGAGGATAAGAGCGGCGTGATGTGGGCTTCGAGGAGTGACGAGATGAAGACCTGGCTGGTTTTCAGAACTGGACTGAGAACTGAAACTCAGTGGAACCTCAAACAGGCCTCAGATATGGTCCTTTTGTGGGTTCATGTGGTGCTTTCTGTTGGAGACTCACCTGGTGATACCTGAGCAGCAGAGAGTGGAGGGAGTCAGGCAGGTAGAGGGACAGCGGAGAGGAGGGGGTGATGGTGCAGGAGTCGACCAGCCGGCCGGTGGAGGGGGACACGGCCTGGCTGAGCTGCCACAGGAAGATCTCGGGGCTGGACAGCAGCAGAGCGGTGAGCCACACCAGCAGCAGCTTCAGCAGCACCGAGCGGCAGCGCTCCACCCGCCGCGCCTTCGGCTGCGAAGAGCTGGTGGCGGCGTGGAAACGATCGATGCCCAAAGCGCACAGAGTGAAGGAGGTGATGCCCAGAGAGACGACCTGCAGAGAGGGGGAGGGTTTCAGTCTGCAGCAGTAAGCAGAAGTGTTTTCAGTTCTTGTCCAGTTTGATTAATGCAGCTCTCTGTTATTTCGATTATTCACTCTTTGTGCCCTCAAACAGTTTCCTCAAATTTGTAGTTCACAAAAAGAGCTGTAACAATTAATCGATTAATCAATTAGTCGATTGAAAGAAAATTAATCAGCAACTATTTTCATCCATGATTAAATGTTTCCGTCACTTTTCAAAAATGCCAAACCTTTGCTGGTTTCAGCATCTCAAATATTAAGATGTTCTGCTTGTTTTTATGATATATGAGAGCAAATGAATTATGTTCTGATCATTGGCACCACTTTGGCGTTTGGGAAGTTGTAATGAGCAGTTTTCACTTATTTTTGTCGTAGACGACACTAAACAATAGACTAAACAGTTATTCAATTTATCAAGAAAATAATCAGCAGATTAACTGATAATGAAAATAATAAGTTAGTTTCAGCCCTACTCACAAACAACTAATCCGTTTGCTTGTTGTAGCGTGTAAAATAAATTGTACTGAGATATTTTAATTTACATTTCATCACTGGATGTACGTGACTTTTCAGAGGACCTTTATATTTATTAACCAGTTCCATCATATGCTCACACTGTACTATTGTACCACCTATATGATGCAACAAATTAAATATATGTAGACTTAAAGATTTGGTTATCTTAAAGATCAGATATCCACTTGATATGACTAACTCAGACTGCTGAAGCCTCATATAAGCTTCACATCAACTTTTAAATGACTGTGTGGACACACTGTGGATTTTGGCCTCCATCACTTCCATTGAAAGCACATTTGTGGGATCTTTTAATATCCAGTATGAACAGGAGGAATGATTACAGCAAGGAAAACCTCTTTCACTGTTCATATGGACACCTGACTGCTGGACACACTGGAAACATTGTGAACCTGTCCTTTAACAAAACAGCCTTACAGTCTTTTTAGTACTAAATTCCCTTTTTATTTAATGCTAAAAATATTGTTACTAAGATATTCACTTGATTTTTTTAAACTCAGACTGCTGAAGCCTCATATTAACTTCAGAGAGGTCCTGGCCTGTCTTCTTTGAAATATACAGAACGCTTGCCTTTCCACACAGGTTGATGAACACTTGTTTGATCTATAATCCCGTCTGAATGAGGCTTTAATTTGAATTTTAATTATTTAAGCCCCATTTGGATGGGATTCATTTCTCTAGCGGAGGTGGAGTGATTTTACCATTATCTGACCTGGTCAGTGATTTTAATCCAGTAATGGAGGAAATTTCTTACACTCCCAATAGCTGCCTCAGGGTGCTTTCCGCATCCTCCATTATAACACCTGACAGTGTAACATCATCTTTACTGGAATATTTTCTGTGACGTCATGTCAATTTGAAAGCCTCCCATTTTAGTTGTGGGCTAGACTTATTGTGTACAACTACTGTTAACTGTCACTGCTAGAGTCTGTTTTCTTCAGCTGATGTCCAACAGCAGGACTTGAATCTCTGTCAAGTTCTTCTTTCTACTATTAGGTGACATTTTTGTGAATGAAACTTGCCCATAAATGGAACAAATTATTTTTTTAAGCAACGCAAAAGTGCATTATGTTGATGGTACAATTTCACCAAATACTACCTAGTCAAGTTTTCAATGTTCATTTTTATATATGGATTGATGAATAGTGTAGAACACATACAATGCCATCTGTAAAAGCTGTTTCAACTTTCCGTTCATAATCCATTTTGAGTTCTGTGAGTGAGGAGTTCCACATATTGAAACAGAGACAGACATCTGTCCAAAGGAGGATTTATGAAGGGGGCCATTGCAGGTCCACATAGATGCATTCAACAGATAGAAATAAACAATTTACCACAAGTTTGTGCCGTTAAGAGGGTTTGCTGAACTCATACGATCAAATCTCACTGATAAAAGTTTAAGTTGAAAATATGAAAATGTTCTTAAAGCCCATTTCCCTGTGCACATTTACTGACTGAAACATTAGGTGCTTCCCAAACTGACTAAAAATCTGCCCAGTCTGAGATCAGTTAACATGCAGATCACATGTTCATGACTCTTAACACTGTTACCTCTACATGTGTAAAGTTCAATAAATTAACAACAACTTTAACAGCCAGACACTGATCAAATTATGGTCTGTTTGAGGTACCTGAAAATATCTGAAAAAGCCTGTTTTACAGTAAAAGTCTGGTGTTATATTATATTTTTCTTATTGTTAACAAATCCCATAAACAGACCAAAACCAAGATTATGTTGGTCCATCTCTCAATACTTTCTGACATCCCTACTTTGTTTCTTCTTCTTTAAAAACAACTCACAAATACGTAGTTTATTGTAGTTTTTAACAAACAAACATTTGTTGGGGACTATTTTTGGCGGTGTATGAATCCTTATTTGGTGCTCTAGTGAGTATTTGTGGCATCAGGACAGTGTGTGTGGGACTGAGTCTACAACATGTCACCCAGTGCAGCGGTGTGTCTCACTGACGTGTTTTTAATAGTTTCTGCACAACAACGGAGGAATAAGATATATCAGACTTTGATACACACACAATACTTGTTAGTAGATCAGTTCATTATTGGTTTGGGTCTTTTTATGGGATTGTTGTTGGGATGTTTGTAATAAGAACAATGTAGAATATAACCAGACTAATACTTTAACACAAACACACCAGTAAAACTCAGCGCCTCTCAAATCACACAATAAATTCTGTGCCAAACATTTTTCATAGAAGAGCAGATTATTGATGATTAACTGAAAATAAATAAAAGTAGAGCAAATGTAGGAGATGAATCTAAAAAATAAGAAGAAAAATATCACTTTTACCTCTTAGTCCAGGACAAGTTT
Source organism: Thunnus maccoyii (assembly GCF_910596095.1). Taxonomy (NCBI): domain Eukaryota; kingdom Metazoa; phylum Chordata; class Actinopteri; order Scombriformes; family Scombridae; genus Thunnus; species Thunnus maccoyii. Next base: position 33,769,008 of record NC_056536.1, read on the forward strand.
AGCTTAGCTTAGCACAAAGACTGGAAGCAGGGGGAAACTGCTAGCCTAGCTCCATTAAAAGTCAATAAAAATCTCTACAGCTGTGTGTCTGATTCTCGTAAAGACGACGAACAGACAAATCATGTCTGTTCAGTTCTGTTGGGACAGAAACACTATCAGCTCCAATATGGCCGCCGGAGAAGAGGTTACAAATCATACAAAAACATTTTCACCCACAATTTGTTCCTGTCAAACCATGAAAGCAGCAGCAGGATGTTCCAGCAGATGCAGTGACAGGTTACCATGGCAACTGACTCTCAATGAAGAACAGCCTGATGTGTGCAGTTTGTTTCTCCACCATCAACACAAAGTAATAACCAAATCAAATACAATTCAAACTGAATGACACCAAATAAGCTCCGGTGGTGAAGCAATGTTTTGATGAGCATGTTGCTGCTTTGTTTGCATCTCCTGCTCTATGCTAAAAAAAAAAAAGCCCCAAAAGCTCGATTAAAGTTTTCAGTAAAATGCTGATTTTGTTGCTGATGGTTTTAGGCTCCTCTACTGATCAACATTTGGTATGAGCAGGGATGTGGCTCCATAGCATTTTATTATGGAATATTGTATTATTTAAAATGGTGTGTTTGAAAACAGGGTTTCATGTCTGTAACCTCAGTTTTGTTAACAGGAAACTTAATGTTTGTAACTGTAAATTCTGTGCTGCAAGCTTCCATAGACTGTACATACTTGCAGGCTGAACGTTTCGGTGTCTACGTACAAACTCCATTTTGTAATTTTGTACATTCAGGGTCAACAAAGCTGATTGGTCAAAAGTTTAATGTCCTGCCCCTTCTCATGGAGATCAGTGTACAAAACCAGAACCCAGAGTAAAAAAAAAAGTCAAAAGTCTGCATGTGTGCGCGCACACACCAGCACAAGTGTTTTTGTCTCACAGGTTGTGAATATAGGCCTGCAGGAGTTTTAGCAGACACCGAAATGTTCAGCCTGCAAGTATGTACCATAATGTACAAGTTCACAAAACTAAGGTGACAGTTACAAAACCCTGTTTTCAAGCACACCTTTATAAATGATATAATATTCCTAACAATCCCTTTGAATCTCTTATTGAATCTTATCAGGTTTATCTTCCAACATTTGCAGTAACTAAAGTCTAAAATTACTACAACTCAAAGATGTTTAATCAGCTTTTGTTGTCTAAGAAGCAGAAACTCAACAGTTCTGAATGCTGATGAGCTGAAAATGATGTGAGTGGCATCATTTATGAAATGTTGTTGAAATATTTCTGACACGTTGAGTTAACAACCAGCTACTGAAGCTCCAGATTCACAGCTGTGAAGCTGATCAGATTCACATGTTGATCTGATCTGAATCAAAGTTTAACTGACGTGAGGTGATCAGCTGATCACCAGAGAAGAAACTACAGACACACACAGTCCACTGGAGGTCGTACAGCGATGTGACAGAGTGAAGCATCTTTACTCACAAACAATCTTTGCTGCAGAGACACTTTAACCACAGAACACACTGACTTACATTTAATTAATGTTAATTATCTGCAGCTGATCATTTGAACCAGAGAAAAATAAATAGAAATAGAAAACATAAAATGTTCAAATACAAATAATCAGCTCAAACTTTATGATGCTGCTTCAGTAACGTATTATTGATCGTGATCAATATTTAGTCCAATCAGACAGAAAACAGAGTTTCCTGTAACACTCTGCAGCTCTCTGACATTTTACTGACTTTTACACTCAAAACTAGTTTGATCAAGTTTTTATTGTTATGTTTGTGAGTAAAAGTGAAGCATTTTTAATTTAAATATTGAAAATACTAATATTTTTAAATGTAGCCTAAAAACCATCTGTTAAGCCTCACTTTCATGTAGTCTTATAATTTTATGAAGACGATTATATTTTTTATTATTATTATTATTATTATTATTATTATTATTATATGTTATTTAATGTTTTACTATTTTATTATAATCTATTTATTTTGTGTATTTTATAATTTCATTTTGTCTTTTATTGCTTGTATTTTCTTTAATTATTTTATCTGTTTTTTTTACCATTTTCTCATCTTTTATTGTTGTCTTATTCATTATTATCTTATTAAATCATTTTCCTTCTAAATCTATTTTATCATCTTTTATTATTTATTTTATTTCCATTTTACAAGTGTTTTAATTTAGTTTTTTTTTCTTTTACTCCATATTTACCATCTTGTGTGTTTCTCAGTCACTCGTAAAGCGCTTTGCATTGTATTTGACTTGTATGAAAAGTGATATATAAATAAAATTTGACTGATTGATTGATAAATAGAGACCCTGATCGCCTTCAGAAGTGGTCTGACTGTAACGTCCTCTGTTGCACCTGCGATAACAAACGTCGCGGGTTAATATCAGGTGTAAATGGATTCCGGATGATTTTCCCTGTCATGACCTCTGACCTTTCCTCCAGCAGTACCTTCAGAATTCCCACTTGTTCACAGAAATAGAAATTTATTCTGAACCTTCTTGCTCCTCAGCGGATGAACCCGTCACTTGTACGTTCCTTTGGCGCCCCCCACAGGACAACTAGCATAACAACACTTCCCAGTGATCACACTGACTTCCTCCTCCCCCTCCCACTTCCCCATAAGCCCCACCCACCTCCATATAAGGCACCATGCGGCAGGTGATGTCACCCAGGATCCTCCTATGGGAGAGCTGATTGAGGACCACCACCGGCAGGCAGAGCACCAGGACCAGGAAATCCCAGAATGCCATGCTGGCCAGCAGGTAGTTCCAGGCGGACCTCATGTAGTAGTTGTTCCAGACGATACACATGACCGCCATGTTTCCCACCACGCCTACCGCCAGCACCAGGCCGGCCAGAAACAGGATGGCGTAGGCCGAGTACGAGCCCTCTGCCAGCGGGTAGAACGGGTTGAAGAGTCTTGGGGTGTCGTGGTCGCTGCTGGAGGTGTTTCCGTGGTGATTGATGTCATCATTCTCATCATCACCGTCAACACCTGCTGCTACTGTTGTCGAGTTGTCGAACATGGTGGCTTGTGGTGTCGTCACAGTGTCATTCTCAAAGGATTGGCTGAAGGTGGACTGTTGCTCGTCCTCGTCGGCGCCGCGGGCCAGGCGGCGGTGCTGGTCTAGGTCCAGATCCAGCATCTCAGGGAGGGGGAGGCTCTGATCGGGGGTGTCCCGGTTTCTGGGCTGCTTGGCAGTCCAAAGGGGCTCCAGTTTGATATGAGAGGAAGGTTTATCAAGGCTGTTGTGCTGCCCAACACTTTTAGCGTCTGAAAACAGCAGCGGCAGGTACAGAAACAGCCACAAGCCGACAGACGGAGCCATGACGCCAATTTTAAACAAGAAAAATCCCCCCAACACTGCAGTAGATTCAAAGTTTAATTGTCTTTGTGTTTTTGTACTTTAAAGTCTGTGACAACAGAGTAATATTGCAGAATTTGGTGCAGCGCTTCAAAAGGGTCCGAGCAATATTTCCGAAAAGTCCCAGTATTCAAGAATAAAATAATCAGTATCCAAATGTCGATCCTGCTCTGAGGTCCTGGAAAATGATAGAAATACAATAATATATTGTTTAGAGTCAACAATTTCAGGAAAATTTGGGCAGAATTACCTCAAAATTTGAAGCTTTTAACAAGAAAATCTACCAAAATTTCCGAAATTTTCAAAACGATGAAGAAATACTGTCGTCTGTTGAAATATCCAGGAGATTTTTAATAAGTTTGTAGTCCTGACAGATTGAAGGTCACCTCTCTTCTCTTCTCTTCTCTTCTCTTCTCTTCTCTTCTCTTCTCTTCTCTTCTCTTCTCTTCTCTTTTCTTTAAACTCCCAGTATTCCGACTTTAAAAGTTGACCCTGTTTTTCCCGTCCATAAGCAATCCAAACAGCTGGTGGAGCTCCAGGAGGAGGAGGAGGAGGGGGAGCAGGATTAGGGTCTGTGTCCGTGTCGGGGCTGCTGTGTCTGGGCTGGAGGCAGCAGAGAGAGACTGGGTGTCCTGGAGCTCTGAGGGTCTCTGGGAACAAGCAGCCCTCTGCAGTATGGCTGGATGGAGCCTTTGTCAGGACACACACACACACACACACACACACACACACGCACGCACACACTGACAGGCCTACAAACAAGGTTGGCACACACTCAAACACACACATTTGTCCACACAATCATGCATGCATACTTTTTTCCTCTTTCTGGCTCTCACTTTCTCACACACACATTAAAACTGACTCAATTCTGCTGCCCCCCGGTGGTGGATTTACGGTGAATCAGCTGAGTTCACACTGACAGAAAAACATCTGATCTGAATACTGATGAAACTGTGGTGTGTGTACTTGTACACTCCTCACTTTGAGACAGGCCTTCATATGGCTGTTTGAGGGTTAAGACTTGGTTTTTAGAGCTAAAGGACGAGTTCACAATATTTCCAGTTTGTCTTAAAGCAACAGTCAGGAGCCCAATTGAACATTAAAGCTGTTTTTCTTGCTGTAATCATTCCTCCTGTTCATACTGACCATTAGAAGATCCCTTCATAATGACCTTACAATGGAAGTGATGGGGGACAAAATCCACAGTCCTCCTTCTGTGCAAAAAATGTGTTTAAAAGTTTATCTGAAGCTAATATGAAGCTTCAGCGTCCAAATGAGTCAAATCGAGTAGATATCTTTCAACGTTACAGTCTTTTTAGTGCCAAAGTTCCTCTTTTTGTTACTATACTTCAGTTTAAGGTTGGGGTTAGACATTTAATTGTGATGGTCAAGATTAGGGTAAGGTGCTAGTGCTCTCTACCAACTCCTGAGGGAAATATCTGGCTCTTTAGCTGCTAAATGCTCCACTATGTTCACCAGCTAGTCTACAGCTAACTGTGTCTGTTTGCTGTTTGGTGCTGAGCAGGTAGTGTACAGTGGCTTTTCAGAGCTTTTTCTTTGAAAACGACACTATGAGAGTGCTGTGAGTGAACCAGAACAGTAAAGTTGCAGCCAGACAGATAAACAATGAGCTGAAACTCACTATAAAGCTCCGTAAAGCTGAGAGGAGCTGCAGATAATTCTCCGTAGGTTCATCACTACGAGCCACAATCAACACATTACACACTGAAAGATCAACTATTATTACTGTTAATAAACAATAAAACAAAACATTATAGCCACTTTAATTTCCCACAGTCAAGCAGAAATTTGGCAAAGTTCATTCATCAAATCTCGTCTGCAATCCGAACTGTTCTGTGTGTTTTTTTAATAAAAATTCTGTCAGAATAAAATCTGAGAAGACGGAGACAAACTGAAGAGGAGGAACTTGTGTTGATGAATCTGCCAAAAAAAAAGAAAAAAGATCCTCAAGAGTCACTGTGACCTGAAACTGTGGTGAGAAATACCAGACATGATTAATACTCCACATGGTTTTCATTAGGATGGTTGAAATGGAAAGTTATATGCTTATTGTCGTAAGATCATGCAAAAGCACACTTTGTCCTTCTGTTTCCTGTGTGAAAATGTTCCCAACAGGTAACATCAAAGGTGAGCTGAGGGACTCGGTCACTGTAACCTTACAGCTCATTAGACTGAGAGGGAAAGTTCTTAGGGAGGAAAGACAGATAACGATTCAGCTTTCAACTCCTAATTAACTCTTAATTCTCAGACGACCAAGAGAAACTCCAGACAGAGATGATAAATTAATTTAAGGAAACCTATTAAGGTGACAAATACAGGATGATTGTTACACGTGCGTCTGTATGTACAAACACTGACACTGAACTTCATTAAGTATCTCATTCAGTCTGCAAAAATGCAAGATCCACATTTGCAAACGTGAACTCTGTTCTTGGTGTCTGTGGATTCATCTTTAAATTTCCACCACAAGGTTTTAAACCGTCTTTGTTTACAGTGAAAACTCCTCAGGACATCATGAAGAGCTTTTCTAATGATGGAAATTAAGAAATGTGTAAAATTATAATTTAAGTTAATATGAAAACATTTCCTGTTTAATAATAAATATATATTAACATTGAGCGTCTCTGGCCTGCAGTTCAGCGCTCTGCCACTAGAGGTCGATGTTGCTCTGTGACCGATGAACTCAACAGCAGAATCACCTCCGAGTCTGAGATTACTGGTTACAGATGTGTGTCGACGTTGATCTTTTCGGCCTCTAATGCCTTATTTTTATTATATATTTCAATTTTTTTTTTTTTTTTGATGTGTAGATTTTTTCCTGATCTGAGATCTGTCACTCACAAATCTCCCAATTTTAAGTAAATGCAAAACTAAGTCACTCGAGTATAATAAAGATTTGTTATGTATACAGACCTTTATTTAAACATTATAAAAACACACATATATTCAGCTATATGTGAATTTTAAGTAACCGAACATTTGTGCAGGAGCAGCAAGAAGCTAAACACTGATACAAAGACCTCCTACAAACTCAAGAGGAGATGAACAGAATGAAATGAAATAAAAATATAATCAGACTTTTGTCATGTCAAAGACAGAGCAAAATGTGGAGTAAATATGGTTAATTTTAGTGGGTTTTTTTTAAGGTTTTATTTATTTGCACACATATACAGACGGCATGACTCCGATTATAGAAATAAAACTGTGAGAAGAATGTGAGAGAAAAAAGGAATTAAAAAAAACTAATAAATGAAACAATATTTAGCGAAATACAAAAAAAATAAATGACAATAAGAGACATACAAAATGAGCAGAAAAGTTCATCAAATCAGTGGACAATCATCAGATAAAAAAAGAAATAGACATATAAAAGAAAAGAAAGAATTAGACATCAATGGTTATCGAGACATGTGATGACAATTTCTTAAAAATGTTCCAAATAAAGTGAGCTAATGTGTACACATCTGTACATCACGATATCTGCAGGCTGTATTTTCATTTCTGAAAAAACAAAAATGAAAGTCATGAAGCTGTTTGGTGTTATGAGGACGAACTCGCTAAAACACAGAATGGAGATTTTTATTTAGACCTAAAACCAACTTGCAGCCAATCAGAACTTCAGCTTCAGGAGTTACAAAGGTCACGTTATCAGGTCTCTGTGCAAACCACCGACACACACACACACACACACACACACACACACAGCTTCCCAGAAGGAGGTTAACATATCATAATGAACGTGTGATGTCCTGTGTGAGTGCATGAATGAATATATTGTGTGCGTGTGTGTGTGAATATAATCTGTCTGTTGATGTTAATATGTACAGTTTATGTATTTGTTGAGAGGGTGGTGTGTCACAGAGAGGTCAACCGTTTCATGTGTGCGGCCTCTGTACAGTGTTTGCCAAATGGGTGGTGTGTGTGTGTGTGTGTGTGTGTGTATGTCAATAGGTTTCACGTCCTCCCATGATGCACCAGGGCAGCCACAAATGGTGTTCCACAGCCTTGGCATTGATCCTACAGTCTCTGAACTCTTCTGGAGGGATGAACATCATTCTTCCCTCATTTGGTGTTTTATGGGAGCGCTGTCTAACACATCAGTCCAAAATCTCTCACAGGTGTTCAGTTGGGTTGAGATCTGGTGACTGTGAAGGTCATAGCATATGATTCACATCATTTTCATACTCATCAAGCCATTCAATGACCCCTCGTGTCCTGTGAATTGGAGCATTGTCATCCTGGAAGAGACCACTCCCATCAGGATAGAAATGCTTCATCATAGGATAAAGGTGATCACTCACAACAACTTTGTATTGATTAGCAGTGACCCTTCCCTCTGAGGGGAAAAGTGGACCCCCAACAGCATAACAGAGCCACCAGACCCCCTCACTGTAGGGGTCAAGCAGTCAGACCTGGACCAGTTTTTCCTTTAATTTGTCACCCGTCTGTATCTTTCAACATTACAGTCTTTTTAGTGCCAAAGTTCCTCTTTTTGTTACTATACTTCCACCTGCAGCTCAACAGGGAAACACTGTCCGAGGAAACACAAAGAGGGAATTTGATGCTAAAAAGACTGTAAATGTGTCAGATATCCACTTGATATGACTAACTCAGACTGCTGAGGACTCATATAAGATTCACATCAACCTTTAAATGTTTGGACACTCTGTGGATTTTGGCTTCCATCACTTACATTGAAAGCACATTTGAAGGGGATCTTTTAATATCCAGTATGAACAGGAGGAATGATTACAGCGAGGAAAACCTCTTTCACTGTTCATATGGACACCTGACTGCTGGTTTAAACACACATTTGAAAATTTGTAAACCTGTCCTTTAAGCAAAATGCCAAAAATTCTCTGGTAGCAGCTTCTCATGTGTGAATTTTGCTAGTTTTCCAGTTTTCCATGATAGTAAACTCAACATCTTTGTCTTTCTGACTGTTGGTCATCTGAATATGTTCACCTTCACTTCATGAGTAGTGATCAGCATCTTTCATTATTTTTTCACATTATATGTCAGATGATTCTGACGTAAAATGTCATAAATGTCAGAGGAGGCAGGCCATTAATAAACTCTCATTGGATAACTGAGTCTGTAGGCTGCATTTTCTATGTCTTGATGTGCTGAAACATGTTGACGAAATAAAGATTCTTCCAGTTACTCACCTTAAGATGTTTTTTTTTTCACATTTGATCCCGGTGCAGTTAGCCATAATTGCAGTTCCGAGCGGCACCTTTCAGTGCTCACTTTCAGTCTGACTCAGACAAGCCTTTAAGATGATTCATCATGTTTGATTGGAGAGCTGAAGGCTCAGCTCGCCCCGAATCTCTACAACAGAGCTGGCAAGTGCAAAGTTAAAGATCCCCTCCAGACATGCATTAAGACATATAAAAAATACCCTTCCTGGAGCAATAATATGTGTCTGATATGGCTTTTCCACAAAACAAGTTTAATTACCACTTTAAAATCATTAAAATGACATCTACTCCTTCTCCTTCATTCAATCTGAATCAGAATCTCTTAATATGTATTGTTGATTTATAAAGTTTTCCTGCTGGACACCAGATTTCTCCTCCTTCACTGTAAAGTCTCAGTGTTTGTGCACTGGAGCCTTCAAGTTTCCACATCACACTTACGTAAGTTGAATACTGGCCCATGATTGGCTCCAAAGTAGTTGTGATATCACAAATCCTGCTTGTAGGTTCACGTGTTAAATTGAGATTTAAGGTGAACTAAGAGAAACTTTCCTCCAACAGCAGATGAATGAAAACAAACTCTGCACAGAGAAGCTCAAACATTCAGTCGATGCAACAAAAAAAAACTATAACATATTTCTTATTCGTATTCTTATTACAGCAGTAAAACAAGGGTCTTGCATTGCTTGATCCGTTTCTCCTGCTCCAGATCTCCTGGTAACGCTGTAATAACGCCGTGATGTTGGTAGCGGTGGATCGTTACATTTCAGAGACTCAAACAGTGTTTTCGAGCTGCAACCGTTGATCAACATTTGCTGATTGCATCTTCTCAAATGTGAGGATTTGAAACTTTTTTTTGTGTCATAAATGATAGTAAACTGAAAATCTTTATCTGGGTTTCAGACTGTTGATCAGATAAAACAAGACATTTCTAGATGTCAAAATGGGCTCTAACACATTATAACTGGCATTTTTTTTTACTATTTTCTTTCATTTTATAGACAAAACAATTCATGAATTACTCAAGAAAATAACCTGCTGATTAATCGATAATAAAAATAATTGTTAGTTGCAGCCCTACAGAGTTTTTTGGTATCGACATGAGGCCTGTAGAAACTTGACTTTGTGGTCGCTGAGTTGTTTAAAGAGCCTCTGCATTGACGCACCAGTTACAGTACGAGGACCAGAGATGAGTTCAACAGTTCATTATCTTCTTCACAGGATTTCCACTTAAACAGTCGACTTTCACTGATGATTGAAAGGCTGAAAGGCAAATGAAAACAATAATCAGTAACAAAGGTACTCTAATAAATCTTAATCAAATCAAAGCACTCATTCCATCATTAAACAAAGAAACAGCAACAACTTTAACCAATTTCCTTATCTTACTCAAATAATGCATCTGGTGCACAGTCATCTGCAGAAGGCAGCTAATATCACACACAATGGGGGGGAGACTGAGTCAGGCCTCTTATCAGTTCAGGTGTGGCCCGTTAGGGTTGAGACTAAGTCCCGCCCACCTCGGACTGGGCAGGAAGAAGGATTTCCTACGAGGCCAGTTTGTCATTGTTCAGGAAATTCAACAACACAAGTAATTAGTTTTTAATTTTCATCTCTCAGTTCAAGCAGTGTTCAACACAGCGAACGTCTGCGCCCACAAAGGTCAGCGCATAATGTGAATACGCCTTTAGCTGACCCATAGAGTCATAAAGGCCACGTTTATGGAAATAAATCACTATTGTCCTTTAAGGGATTTGTTAGTGTTGTTGTAATGTATGAACTATAAATCAGGTGGACAGAACATTTTCTAAAATTTCTAATTCAGTCCTGGCTGGTGATGCTGCAGTAAACCTTTAGGCCTTTTTTTTTTAAATAGATTAGTCATTTAATTAAAATCTGAAGCATTTTGTTTGGCAGGTTACAGATGTACAGCCTCCATACATCAACCAATCAGGTGAGTGGAAAGGCTGGATATGGACACGCAGTCCTGCTCTGTTTCTGCAGCTCTATATAAGGTTGTCAGTCTCTCCAGTAGAAAGACGGTGAGGGTAACATGGGTCAGTGTGCGCACACACACACACACACACACACACACCTTATATGGGAGAGAAAGTTAGTGGAAAATGTTGGTGTGAAACAACAGAGCGTGAAATTCCTCCTTTCCCTTAAATCCAATCTAAATCTCCTGAAGCTGACAGTCATGTTTAGTTTGGAGAACGATCTCGCTGCAGCTCTAAAAAATAAAAACACACACAATCTTTAACCCACATTGATACATCAACCAAGTTCACATCCTCTAACAGATCACACCGCTCTGTCTTCATCATCTCCAGACAAACAGATCACCAGCATCTTCTGTTTTATAGAGTTTATGTCACCAGGCTGAATAAACCTGTCTGTAGTGTCTGTCTTTACCAGCAGGTCTCTGAAGAGACGTCTTCACCTCCGTGTTTGAATCTGAGGACAGAAAATCCTAATCTGCTCAAAGAGGTGGAGATGAGGTGAACAAGAAAGCTGACTTTGACTAAAGCAGAAGGATTCAGGCAGGATGAACATCACAAACAGGCGGGGAATGAAAGAAATGAACTCCTGGTTCTGGACGACGTTGTAACTATGAGGAAATGACAGAATCTGGGCCTCGTTTCCTGATAATAACTGATCTTAGAAGTTTGAGAGTGTTTCCTAAGAGCATTTCTATGAATGCTCTTAAATTTCTACAAAGCTGTACTTCAGAGCGAGTGCACACTTCTTAACATCAGCTGTCTGTGGTGCAGAAAGTGACGATTAATACAAGCTGTGCTGTATAGATAATGAAAATACACACATCACAAAGTGTAAATGTTGTAAATGACACAAATAAATGCTGTAAACAGTCTACAGTCTCTATAATTCATGTTCCCGGGTGGACGTCAGTTACGCTGAAGATCAGACACGAACTAAAATGAAGCTGTAAGTTTAATGAATATGCATCATTCTGTCATTATTTCTGTATGTAAACGTGAGACAAACATTCACCATAAATAGAAAGAAAAGAGAAGATAACCTGTAAATATAGAGGACTAACATGACAACACAAACAGGCAGATCAGTCACTGAATTAATTTTTGTGTGTGTTGGCTTAGTTTTACTTCCTAATTTAAACATTAGCCTTAAAATGATGGGGGCCGTGGTTTATAACAGACAAAGCAGGACAAAAGCTTCCCCGGGGGGGGGGGGGGCGCCGGAGAGTCGAAGGTGAGGCAAAGATACTGCGAGAGGTGAAGAAGAGTCATAACTCAGGCCAGGTGGGCACTTTTACCAGTAATGTGTGTAATAAACTGTGTCTTGTGTCTTTTTCAGGGACACCGTCTTTGAACATGCTCTACCATGTTGAAGCTACTGTAAAAATAACAACTGGAAGCAGTTTTATGGAAATAATTTACTCAAAGATCTCAGTTTTTACTTTCACCTCTCTGTCACCTTATTGTCTATTTAACTAAGACTCCTGCTGCCTCCCTCCTCCTCTCCTCCCTCTCTTTGCCCCAGTTAACCGACCTCGTCCGGGTCTCTAACCTCCAGAGAGGAGTGTGTGGCTTGTTTTCAGGTTTAGATGGAAAATCTCGCCTTTTTTTTTAATTTTAGACCTTCTCCCTATTTAGACAGCTGTCTTTTTCTAAATCCGTCCATCCCTCCATCCTCTGAGCCCCCATCACTTCAAACGGTAGACACAAGTATGTCAGACACACAAACACACACACACACACACACACACACACACAACCACATGATGTACAGTCAGAGAAACATGAACTCCCTCCAGCTCTGATCCCAGGACATGAGCGTCAGGTCTTCAAATTAAAATGTTGAGCTCTGCATACAAAAAGTGACTGAAAGGCAAAGACCAGAGGAGACATACTTAAAACTGTCTCACAAGGATTTTCATAATGATTTTAAAAATACTGATGTCAGAGAGTCATATTTTAGCAAGTTAAATTGGTGTTTTATTCTCATTATTGATGTGTAACTCCTGCTAATGCTAGCTTGTGTCTTGTGTAGCTTAGCTCCACTGATATAACAGCTTAACGTCCTGTTAGCTACTGTTTGATCATCAAACCATAATTACAATCAGCCGAGGGGGAAATAATGTTCATGTCAATCTCCATTATGCTCTCGATTGAACAGAATTCACCCTCATGGCATGAGTTCACCCTCACTGTGGTTGCTTGGATTTAATAATGTTTTATTTTGATCAAGGACTAAGATATGTGGATATACTTCAAGCACGACACTGTGTTATCTCCAAGATCCCTTATAATACTTTCATACACTTTCATGCTCCTGCAGATGTCATCCAGTTCATAAAAACTCAGCTTCAGGGTTGTGGACATGGCTATATAAATATATATATATATGTATATATATATAGCTGTGGAGTGTTTCTTGGCTGCACTGGATCTAGTTTGGATCCAGTTTGGATCAGTAACTGAGGTTACAGGGGAGGTTACGTCAACAAGCCATACAGTCAGTCACTTCCTTCAAACTTCTGGCTGACTGACTACATTTGGTCGTTCGGTGACCTCTGACAGGCAAAATAGTTCAATCAAGAGCACTAATTATTAATTTAAGAGCAGTTTCTTTTTCTCTCTGTGGACCCTCTGACCCTATAACTCAGAGATATTACTGAGTGACATCTATGATAATCTTACTGTCCGTTTTGGTCTTTTGCTCCGTGCCTCGAAACAGGAACATGAACTCTTATTTTAGAAGCTTCTGACTCTGATTACTATGGACAGATAATCATGTGGAAATGCGGCTGTTGAAACAGGACATGAGGCTCAAAGGCTGAGAACTTTTTCCACTCTGAAACTGAGCCGTTATCTTTCTTTCTTTCTGGTCTAAACCACAACTGAGAGAAGCGATTAATCAGTCACATACACACACACACACATACACACTCACACACACACACACACACACACACACACACATTAACACAGGTTAGATCTGTTTCACACTCCCGACGGAAGTTTTACGCCTCACCAGAAACAAATGCGCTGTTGGCCTGTTCTCTCCATCGCCACGGAGACCAGGGAACCTAAAACTGCCAGCTGTTGCTATAGGCAACACACACACACACACACACACACACACACACACACACTCATATTATAAATCTGTTCATGGAAACAACAGATGGAGCGAGTAGACTACTAATGGCAGACAGCACAGTGTCAGTAATGCTGTTATTAGCGTTCAAATGCTAACGTCTATGTTTTTGTTTATTTTTATTTTTAATTATTTTACTGCGACCATATAAACAAGAATATTACTCAATAAGTGTACTTTCTGTGATTTTCAGTTCAAAACATGTTGAAACATTTAGGTTAAAGCTTGTAATCAGGAAATTATGATAATACTTAAAGTTCCCGTCCACTCAAAAATATGTTTTTCTTCTTTCTACAGTTGGACGTTTGAGCTTCTCTGTGCAGAAAGATGTTTGTACAGAGTTTGTTTCCACATTCATCTGCTGGAAGTGGAAAGTTTCTCTGAACTCTTTAAAAATCCAATCTAAGAGGGTGTACCTACCAGCAGGATTTGTGACATCACAAATAGTTTGGAGCCAATCATGGTCCAATATTCAACTTCCACAAGTGTGATGTGGAAGCTTGAGGCCTCCAGTGTACAAACACTGAGAATGAACTTTACAGTGAAGCAGGAGACATCTTTTAAATACATCTTAAACATGTCTGGAGGAGATCTTTAACATCTAGACATCTAAAAAAAAATTAACTTTATCTTCAATCTTTTGTTTGTAACTACTGTTAGCATTTTAACAAAAGCAACGTGAAAACAAACGGAGGATGCATCTCAATGCTGACATTAAACAGTCAGCTGATGTGCTCATGTTACAGGTTAGTTTGCTGTATTTGGCTTTGTGACGTTACAGCGCTGTTACCTTCTCATCCTGAGTAGGAGAGGGCTAAAAAAACACTGGAAAATATGTTTTTAATGTTTGTATTTTATCTGCTGTTGTGGCACATAGCAGTCAAAAAATAGAAGGTTTACAATTAAAAAATAAATATAGTAAATATAGTAATATATGCTAAGTGAAAAGAGCTGTTGAGTTTAAGAAGATATTGATCAGGAATGTGCAAATGTTCACAGTATAAACGGCACATGTAATGTACATGTTCTGTGTATGTTTTGAGTATGAATTTTAAGTTTTATTCCAGAGGAAATATTATACTAGAATCTGTTTCACACACACTAAAAATCACTAAAAATGTAACTGAACACAGTACTGGGTTAATGTTAGCCAGACAGTCACTCAAGACAAGGGACCCAGATTTATTTTGTATTTTCCTGCTGGGTTCTTTATTCAGACTAAAGCTTGTAATAATCAACTTTTTTAAACTGACATGTTACGGTTAATTATTTATTGTAAATAATTTGTGTATCTCTTGAATGTCATCTGCACATCGTTTTGTACAAGTAACATTTGTTGTGTCTAATTCATGGTAAAGTTAACCCAGTGTTGCACCTGTGCTACAGTATATTGACCCAAACTGGGAAGAAATTTGACGTGGTGATTTTTTTTTTAGTGTGCGTGGTTTTAAAGGGATGACATAAATGCTAGCTAGGCTAACATCAGCTGCAGTTTCTGTAACATCATCCAAGTTGTATTTTTTTTGCATAATTTAGCATTAAGTATCAATTTCATCTAACACACAAAAAGAACCTACTTACCTTACCTGACAAACATTGTGTTAACGCTAATTAGCTTTATAATTGTGTTAAATCCAGACTAGTGTCAATTTTACCAAAAACTTTTCCCCTTTTATTCAGTGCAAGATGAGTGATTAACATAAAACACATATGACACGGGACAATACAAACCAGACAGCAACCCAAACAAAACAACAACATGAACAAAATAATAGATAAATAAAAATGGCTCAATATGAGATGCACATGTGGTGTGTGTGTATTTGTGTGTAAGGATAAGGAGAGAGCAGGACGGACAAAAGTGAAGAGAGAGAGAGAGAAAGAGAGCCGCAGTGCTGTTGGGGGTGGTGGGAGGATGGGGGTGTCTCTGGTTGGGTCCCAGGGACGAGGAGGTGCCACGGTGAAACCAGGATGGGTCAGGACAAGTTTTTTCCCCCTCTCTTCACTCCCATCAGACCACCTCTTTTGTTTGTTTGCTTGTCCTGTCTGCTTCAGGCCGCTCCCAGACCTGTAGGAGGTCACCGGCCTGCTGCAGGTCAGATACTCTCTAGAGCAGCCCCCCCGCCCCTACAGGAGGGGTCTGTTCATTTGGGTCTGAGGAGCATTTTTCTGTTTGAAGGGGGGTTAAATGGGGAATGGGCCCTCAGACACCAAGCTGTCCAAACCAGTCAGGACCCCCAAGCCCCTTCAGCCACCTGGGTCCTGTATGTGATGGTCCTGTCATGCAGAAACTTAAATTAACTTAATTAGAGCTGCATCAATTAGCCGATTAATCAATTAGTCGATCAACAGAAAATTCATCTGCAATGATTCTGATAATCAAATAATCGTTTCAGTCATTTTATTTGTCGTACATGACAGTAAACTGAATATGTGGGTTTTTGACTGTTGGTCAGACAAAACAAAACACTTGAAAACGTCACCTTCGACTCTTGACTCTGGTCATTTTTCACAAATTTTTGACATTTCATAAACAAAATGATTAATCAATCAATCAATCGAAAACATAATCAGCAGATGAACTGATAGTGAAAATAATCGTTAGTTGCAGCCCAAAACTGAATTACTTAGTAATTTTGTTGATCCATCCATCAATTTTCTGACATTCATCTGGGTCCAGGTCACATTCAATGATAAACGATTTTATTTACTAGGACTTATTGTTACCTACGTATTGTGGAGGACAGACAGAAGAGCTGATTATTTGCCTGTTTGTAAGCATGTGAAGTCAGATGTGTCTGTTTGTTTGTAATTTAAATTTTTCAATTTCCTTACTAAGATAAGACGCTCCGAGATGTTTTTTGCCTGAGAACTTTGCAGTTTTTTAAAATATATTTTTTAGAGATGACAGGAATTGAAGGGAGAACATGATGGGAGGTGACATACAACAAAGGTCCGCAGCCAGATTCAAACAGTGAGCTTTGTGGTTATATGTCATGAGTCTTAACCAGTAGGCTACCAGGACAGAACTTTGCAGTTTTTTAACAGAGTAAATGGTTTTTGTACTAATTTGCTTGGTAATTTTTTGTCTGCACATGTATTCTTATTCATCGTGTATTTTATTGTCATGTTGTTGTTGCAGCAGATCCATTTAGCTGAGACGAACGTCTCCTGAGGGAGACAATAAAAGTGACCTTGACCTCGATACAGCTGAGACACGAATGTGATATAATTGTAAATAAATTCATGTAACTAATGAATAATTGTAGGCCTTATTGTCCCAGCTGGTTTTCCTTCATTCTTTCATCAGTATGACAGTGAAAAAAATATTAAATTGCATTTCATGTGGTATTTAAAAAAAACCCTGATTAACCATTTCGCTACTGGGGCGTCACAACCAACCAGTAACTGAAGAACCTTAAAGTGTCACAGACGGCCGTTAGCTGCTCCATCTGACTCCCATTTAAAAAGCCTCAACTTCTCTTTAGAAATACTGAGTCAATCATTGTTTCCAACCAGTCATTATGGTCTCAATCTCTAAATTCAGACCCTCTAATAAGTGTGCTGGTGGTCATTTTGGAAATTATTGCTTCATTAATAAGATTTGAAGACTTATAGTAGCTTTGATGTCTGTCGTGTGGACATTGATTGACAGCTGTGATTGATAGCTGACTCACCTGCTGTTCTCCCTGAGTCTGACTATTGTCACAATATTTCACTAAGTTTAATGTTACTTGATTATGACACCTGCCCTGTTAGCCTGTTAGCAACGTTAGTGTGCAGCGCTCGGTGTTCCCAGTAAGCTAGCGTTAGCTTGGGTCTGAGGTAGCGAGGCGTGTTTCCAGGGTGTGAAAGGCAACACCACTCACTCCTTATCTGGAAAGGCCCTGACTCCAAACTGAAAAGATGGCGCTGACCTGAAGCTGCAACTCTGGGCTTCAAACCAGCTCCAATGAAAACAACGGGTGATGTCACACCTCGATACGTCCATCTTTATATACGGTCTGTGGTCCCGATGTCAGCATTCTTAATCCCACCTCCAAAGATCCGATTGTGTCTTTGACTGGGGAGACATCAGTGAGCGTTATTTTGGGATCTGATAAGCCTCCAATTCATGGATCTGTTACCCATCATGTTGCTGACACCTCTAACAACACACCCACACCAGCAGCCCTCTGTATTATCTTAATGCAGTGTTTGGTCTGAACACCTGGTCAGACAAATGAGAGAGAACACAGGACTTCCTCCTTGAACTGTTGGTTGATTTGATCAGAGAGGAAACTCAAGAAACTTAAACATCAGGTTCAACAGCTGCAAGTCAATGTTGGTTTGACCTTCCTGTTGCTGAAAATGCCCCAATGCACTGCGGCCACCTCCACCCTGAGTTAAAAGACCAGCGCTGGTCATTCTGCTGGTGTCTGTGGTGTGTTTACTGGAACAGAGTCACAGTGTGTACCAGCCTGCTGCCCGCTGCTTTAACAGCTAAAACAGGAAGTCCAGTCAGCATGACTCTACACACACAAACACACACAAACACACAACAGTGTGTATCACAGCCTGTTTTTTTTTCACAGTAAATTGTAGTTCACCACAAGAAACCACAAGTTTCCGGACTGTACTTCTTTGAAACATGTCGGTTCTCGTTTTGCAGACATGACTATGAGTTTGTGTTTTTTGTGTAATTGTGGCACGTTGCTGCTGAATACATGTCCTTCCTGACTCAGTAATCACATTTGTCTTGCATACGTATTATTCTTCTGTGCCTTCTCACCTGTAATACAGAAAATGTGTCTGCTGCATGTATTGTTGTTGAATATGCATCATTAAATGCAATTTCTTATGTTTTTATAAAATTCACATCCATGTGCATGTTTAATGAGTTCTTTTTGAAAACTCTAAAGACTTTCACATCTCTTTGCTCAATTTTTCAATATAAACCAAGTCATTTTATTAGCTATTGTTGTGTCTATTGATGTTACTTTGTAGTATTTTATGTTTTTGTGCAGTAACACATCTTATAGGTGTGTTTCTATCCACCTGCATTTTCAATTTACACATCGCTGCACTGGGTCACATGGTGACAGCCTTATCCTTCAATATACTCAATATGCAGTGTTGGGCAGTAATGCATTACTTAGTAACATGTTAATACATTACAGTAATGTGATTACTTTTTACAGTTTAAAACTCACACTGACACTCGTGGGTCGGCGTGTTTCCTGTCTTGCAGGATTAATGGAGTTTTGATATCAGTGTGGTCTCTGCGTTCAGCTGACAGATGCTCTGGAGGAGGAGAAATGTCTTATTCACATGTTGTGTGTTGTTAGCTGCAGCTTGCTAACGTTAGCCATGGGTTCGCCTACGTTCAGGAGTCACCTGACGCTGGTTTAGTTCAGAGTTGGAGGGTGTGTGAACTGTGCAGTGAGGTCGGGACTTTTGCAGTGCTGTGTGCATCGCTGAGGCTACGCTAACACTAGCTGTTGGATGGTCAGTAAATCCTTCTGAGCTGTTACGTGCCTGCTTGTAAACCACATATATCTCATTTCCTGTTTCTACATTTTAAATACAGAAGCTGCAGCGTGTGTGACGGAGCTGACAGCTGAGAGACCAAAGTAACGAGTAATGTAATGCAGTACTGTTGCTGCTGAGTAATGTGTAAAGTAATGTAATTACTTTAACAACCAGTAATCTGTAATCAGTAATTAATTACAATTATCAAGTAACTTGTCCAATATTGTTAATATGTGCACAAACACAGGCACTAAATGGCAGGAAGAGCACAGAAAAGGTGTGGATCTTTCTCTGTGGAGCTTTAGACTACCATGTAAAATGGGGGTCAAGAAGAGCCCAACAACAAACCCAGAGGCCTCATAGGAGGTTAATCGGGCCATGCTAGTACAGTAAGTTGATCTTTGGCATTTTTTTTACACTTAAACTACTTTTCCAAGTGAAGAATGAACTTAAATGACTCTGAACTTCTAAAAAAAAATGTTGGGACATGTGCACGTGAGTTGCCTCCTTTCTGGAAATATGTTGATGTAACTTGTTTGTTTTTTGGTTAATGGGGATTATACAGGGCAGTGGTGAAAAGTAACAAAAAAGTAAGTACATTCACTCAAGTACTGTACTTAAGTACAATTTTGAGGTACTTGTACTTTACTTGAGTATTTCCATGTGATGCTACTTTCTACATTTCAGAGGGAAATATTGTACTTTCTACTCCACTACATTTATTTGACAGCTTTAGTTACTTTTCAGATGAAGATTTGACACAATGGATAATATAACAAGCTTTTAAAATACAACACATTGTTAAAGATGAAACCAGTGGTTTCCAAACTTTTTGGCTTTTGACGTCTTACAAAAAGCAGTGTGTAGTCGGGGTCACATTTCACATGTCTATGAGTTGTTAACAGCTCCACCAAATAGTGATTTTTCCCTCTAAACTTCTCACATGCTTTCATTTCAATAAATGTTCAAATGATCCAATATTTCAGCAAAAATCAAAGATTAGAGAAAAAGTCCAAAAACTGAAAACAGATTTGTGTATCAGAACTTTGTTTTTTCTTCTTTCCTCTCCCATTAATCATCTCACCACCCCTCAGATTTATCTGCTGACCCTTTGGAGGGGCCCGACCCCTAGGTTGGGAACCACTGGACTAAACTAGCTAACTGTATATAAAGTAGTGTAAACTAGCTCCACCTCCAGCAGCTACAACAGTAACATGCTGCTCTAACACTGATGCTTCACTATTAATAATCTAATGATGTCATATATAATAATATATCAGTCAGAGGGACCAAACCACTACTTTTACTGCAATACTTTAACTACATCAAGCTCATAATACTTATGTACTTTTACTGCAATACTTTAACTACATCAAGCTCATAATACTTATGTACTTTTACTGCAATACTTTAACTACATCAAGCTCATAATACTTATGTACTTTTACTGTAGGAGGATTTTTCATGCAGGACTTTTACATGTAATGCAGTATTTTTACGCTGCTGTATTGGTACTTTCACTTAAGTAAAGAGTCTGAAGGCTTCTTCCACCACTAATACAGGGGCGTGTGTGCGCGTGTACGTGCCTCCCAGACTTGTCCGTGCACGCTCCGCATACAGCATGTTGTAGCTTTGTTGCATGCTTGCATGCGTTTCGCCCTGCGACAGTTTTTTCTTTCTTGAAGCCTTATCAACACCTCGACTCACTTCCTGGTTTTTAATACCGGAGTTCTCTGGCGGGAGCGTGTACGTGCACGCGCCCACACACACTGAGCGCAGAGGGAGGGTTGTGTCTCTACACCTCTCTCTGCACTGTAGAGTCCTGTAAGAGACGCGCTCACACGCAGCTGAGTTCTGTGATATTTCCTTGAATACTGAGCTGCAGCCACAGACGCGAATCAGCTGTTTCTCCGACTTTTTGGCTCATTTTCTAAACTCTTCTCCGAACTTGTTGAGAGGTTTTTCCAGCTGGCTGTCATGCAGAACCCGGCAGTGACTGTCTGAAGGCAGACAGTGAGTGGTGGACTCTGCAGACTGAATGTAAAGAGCTCCGGACTCCAGCTGCTGCATGAGAAGAACAAAACAAACTTTTAGTTTCTTTTCTGCCGGTGAAGTTTCCTCAGTAGGCAGGAGCAGAAACTTTCTCTCCTTCTTCACCTGTTGGTTCCTGTTTGTTTGTTTGTTTGTTTGTTTGGAGGAACCTGAAGTCGCTGCAGGATGTCTGACTCTGCCTCCAGTTTCCTTCATATCGGGGATATCGTGTCCCTGTATGCCGAGGGGTCAGTCAACGGCTTCATCAGCACCCTGGGGTGAGTAACTGAGGTCACAGTGTGAAACTCTGCATACATGTTCACAGTATACATGACTCTGAAGCCGCTGAAAAACACACACGTGACCTAAATACACACACAGTATTGTGACATATAGAGACTCGAAAAGCCTGAATGTTCATTCATGTAAAGACTCTGTTAAGAAGCTTTGACAGTCAGTTTTAAAGGCACCATAATATGTAACTAAGTCCATTTACTCAAGTACTTAAGTGAAATTTTGAGCTACTTGTACTTTACTTGAGTATTTTCATGTGATGCTACTTTATACTTCCACTCCACTACATTTCAGAGGGAAATGTTGTACAGTTTCTACTCCACTACATTTATTTGACAGCTTTAGTTACTTTTCAGATTGAAGTTTTACATGAAATAACATCTGGTGATCTTATGAATTGCACCACATTGTTACAGATGAAACAGTGTTTCCCAAATGATTAATCTTGTGTCTCATATGATGTATCAGAAGAGGGACAAGTGTTCGCACATCCAGGCACTTTATCCAGGTACAAGACAAAAAAATGAAGTTGTTAAGCCCCCAATAAATACTTTTATTCTCTTTTTTTTTTGAGGCAACGTTTTGATCTGTAAGATATTCCTCACGCAAAAGACAAACAGGGATTTCCTGTAGAGGCAGCAATCAAATCAAATCATTGTGACCTCCTGGTCAGCAAGCAGCAGGGAAAACAAACACCACAAGATGGCGCTGTCACAAAAATGTATATAATGGGAGGGGTCCAGAAAGTAAAAACACCAGAAATTGCCAACTTTTTATTTTTTTTTTTAATTTTCAGGATAATGATTTGATTGATCATTCCTTTTGTACCCTGCAAATCTCATATAAAATATAAAATCGGTGTCTAGATGCGTCTCTTGGGTATAATTGGTGTGTAGTTACTAGGGTTGGGTACCGAACTCGGTACTTTTAAGGGTATTGACCAAATTACGTCAAGACTACAGAGTAGCGATTCATGTTTGATCAATTGGTGTCAAATTTTCCCTCAGCACAGCCCCGAAATAGGTTTTAAAAACACACATTTACTGACCAAAGTGTCTCACACAGAGGCTCCGATACTGACAGGATCACTGACCCGCAGATACAAAGACACGCAACGGATCCATTTTACCAGCCTGCATGGCGGATAGCAGCTAGTGAGCATCGTTAGCATTGTTAGCATAGCTGTGCCGTGCTGTGTGTTGCCCCTAGACTGTATAACAATATGGTGTACGGTGTTCGTGTGTTCTGAAAGATGTCATGGCGCAGATATGAAGTCACACAGCTGTTAGCCTAGCATGCTAATCCTATGGTCTCTCTGTAATAAAGTAGTAAAAAGGTAGCGTTGGGTACTGGTATCGGTTCAAATGTGAACGGTACGAAACCCTAGTAGTTCTGTCTCTTGTATAAAATCAGTGTGTCAGTGTTGTGTTCACTACTGGTTTCTGATGAAAACTAGCAGACTAGTGAACATCAGTTAATGCAGGTTTGAGCTTGTTGCTTATTGAGTGGAGTGAAATGACTGAAGACGTATATATCAACATCTTTATCAGCTCATCTCATCTTCTCTAATGTGAACATACAACAGCTGCATAGCTAAAAATATCCACAGATACGTATCAGTGCACAACCATGTTTCAGTCTTACATGTAATCTGGTTTTTACTGCGTAAAGCGAGTTGGGGGGAGAAGTGCTGAAGGACAAACTCGAGGCACAAACGTTGCTTCTCTTGCTGTTGTGTGAGGCTTTCACAACTAAACCTTTGATAAAACTGTTTGACAACGAAGATACTGACAACAAGCACGAGCTGGAGAGAGAAGCATCTCAGAAGGAGATGATGAGGCAGACAAAACGCTACATTACGATGTTTTACCAGCAGCTGTGACATTGCGAGGGCGTATGTTGATAAGTGGTGGAGAAACAGTAACGATACTGCAATATAAAAATGATTTCCCAACTCATACCATTTTGATGCTGATACTGTTTTTGAGAGTTTAAGAAATCAGATAATTATATATCAACCAATTTTTGTTTGGCATTTCTGTAATTCATCTTACTGTCATTGATTGACTAAGATAAGATAACCTTTATTGACCCCTGGGGGGGAAATGCAAGTGTTACAGCAGCAGCAGAATCAGAATGTAATGGAAAGTAATGTAAGAGTAGAAAATAGAATAGGGAAGTGTTAAAATAAATAAATAAGAATAAAATTCCAAGTACATGAGCAGAGCAGAGCAATACCGTTACACAACCTGAATTTCAGTGTAAAACCTTTTACACTAATGCAACACTGTTGAGCACCATTAAACAGAAAGTAAACTGTACAACATGAATAAAACAGTAAAACCTAAAACTGGGAACCTAGAGGAAAACTGTACAACCTAAGAAACAACAGTGCAAAAGACAAATTGTTCAAAACCAATGAAGAACCAGGAACAGTTACAGTGCAACTGGTGGTGTGTAGTGAAAAAATTGGGTTCAGTGTGAAGAATTTAGTGGCATCTAGTAGAACGGCCTCGTCAGAAATGTAATATAATATTCATAAGTATGTTTTAATTATTGCACAATCACCTGAAAATAAGAATCATTGTGTTTTTGTTACCTTAGAATGAGCCTTTATATCTACAGAGGGAGCCCACCATGTTGCACCTCCATGTTTCTAAAGTAGCCCAGAATGGACAAACCAAACACTGGCTCTAGAGAGGGCCCATCGCATATTTTTCAAGTTTTGCAGCCACCTTAGGTTCTCCTACATGCTTGGAAGGGGAGGAGGGGGAGGCAGTTGGTTGCAATCTGCGACCTAACCGCTGGATGCTGCTAAATCCGACACACTGGTCCTTTAAGTATGATAGTTGTGAGGCAGTAGTACAGCATATTGCACTACGAGGAGTCACTGTGGGGTCTGCTGAGATTAGAGGTCGTCGTGAAGCCTCACAGCAGAGGGAACGAAGGATTGTTAGTGCTTCTTGGAACACCGTGGGTTGATGAACCGGACACTGAGGGAGCTGTCCAGGGCCTTCAGGGTCTCATAGAGGGGGTCGGAGGGGTTGGTTCGCATTGGATGACAGCTTGGCCACCATTCGTCTCTCACTCACCTCCTCAACCCGACACCAAACGGCAAACAGATATTGATACTGAAAATGATGGTATTTTTGTTTTTGCACCTTATTTTGAGGAACAGAAACAAGTTTTTCCACATTTTTTTTTTCATTTAACAAAAAAAGCCAAAGTTTTGCAGAAATAAACTAGTCTGATCAAAGAATAAAGGTGCGTTCAGACATACGGATGCAGAATAGTTGTCAGTCTTGAGCACTTAATTTACATCCTCTGCTCTGACTGGACAGTTGTTTTCTGATGTAGCTGCTGTACTAATAAACCAACGATGTCAGTGATTTGTTTCCACATGTCGTCATTCTGTTAAAGGTCTCGGCAGCTGTTAAATACAGCTGGAGACCGCGACGATCGGATTTCCTCCGTTTTGTTTAAAGTTATTTAAGTTATTTAAGAAGCGTGATTGGCTCTCGCTGGTTGTTGGAGGACATTTGCATTAAGTTGAGGTTTTCTCAACTGTCCCCTGTACTGTCGCCGCTCGCTTTCTGAATCTCTGTAGCTCAGCGGGGGTCAACAAGATCATGAATCTGACTGCACATTAAATGCCAACTTTTGAACTTGAACCTCTCTGTGCCACAGACACATTTTGGTCAATAACGGAAAGTATTGAAGTTTGATACTGAGCCGCAAAAATGACAAAAACATATCAAAAGAAAAACACAATAAAACATGATGATTTTAATTCACTGAGCTGCACAAACACATAGTGATCTCCTGCAGTGAAACTAGAGGAACACAGTAAACACGCTGCTGGAGTTCTCCGCAGGACAAACGAACATCATGTGACAGCTGCAGTTGTTTAGTTGTGCAGTTCAGTGTTACTGTTCAAATATCACAGACAGCAGAGTTACGCTGACACCACACTGCAGATAAAATACCACAGAGCACGATAAGGTGGCCGTATACCCACTGAAGGGATGGACACAGTAACGTGAACACCTGCACAACCTGTTCTTTCTGTCCAACACTTTGTATCTGGAGAACTATCAGTCAGATTTCCATCAGATGTGTTGTGGACGTTAGTGCTCCTCAGAGGATGATTATAGATTTTCACGACTGAGTGACTTTTCCTCTTAGCTTCACTTCTGTCAAAACTCTGAGAACAGATAAATCATCAGGATGTTGTTGGTTTCATACTGTGGGGATGTAATGAACGCTGCAGCCTGGAGGGGGCGCTACTTATACTGTTAGTGATATTTATTATTTTAAAGCTGATTAAAATATTTAACACTGAAGTTTAAACTGAAGCTTTACAGGCATCGACCTGCTTGTTGAAGTGACAGACAGACAGACGTGTCAGGTCAGGCAGAGTTATTATTGTTCCACTGTGGCCCCAGTGTAGAATTCCAGGACGTGTCCCTGACTTTCCATAACTTGTAAGGCCTCTTCCAAACTATCTGTGGAAGATTTTCTAAAAGTAGTGATGTTATCTTGGTGGAGTCGCCTGCACAACTTTAACATTTTTAAATTTAAAAAAAAAAATATATATATATATATATATATATATAAATAGTTGAGCACATCGCAGTTAACACTTGGTGCTGATTCTCCTGTCGAGTGCAGTAAAGCAGAAACAGAAGATGTAATGAGCAACAGAGCGACAGAGTGACATCACGTCCTGGTGATGGAGAGCATGATGGACAGACAGCTGACATCACAGCTTATTTCTGTTGGAAGCGTTTTGATAACAGTCCTGTGTCAGTTATACAGACATGTATTGAACGCCGCCCAAGAGACCAAGAAGAAAATAGTTGTCGATTCATTTTCTGACTCTACAAAAACACACACGTTAACACACAGCTGCTCTCTGGAACAGGAACTGTGACGCAACGTTTGGCTTCTGACAAATAGTCAATCAGGAGTCTGTTTGTTTGTTTGTGTAAGTCTGTCTTGTTTATTTCGTCACCCGACCTGCCTGACTTGAACATCTGTTTCTTTTCCCCATAAGAGGGACGATAAGTTTTTATTGTTTTTATACTCGACAACTGAATTATATGTGAGGGTTGGGAGACTTTAGACTTGTGTTTATTTAAATATTATATTTATTGTTGTCACATTCATCCATTCAGCAGCTGATATTAGCTCATCACAGATATGTTTGTAGTGTCTACCGATAAGTAGAAAGTGAGTTGTGTCAGTAGAAATATGTTTAAGATATGTTTATGATCATTTAGAAACAGTGACTCAAGGATCCTTAAAAAAATGTAAAATGCAAAATAATACAAAATACATATTAATATTGCCCAGAATCAACCGGCAGTACTGAACATGTTCTTCTGCTTTTCAGTCTAAC
This sequence comes from Thunnus maccoyii, assembly GCF_910596095.1. Classification (NCBI taxonomy): domain Eukaryota; kingdom Metazoa; phylum Chordata; class Actinopteri; order Scombriformes; family Scombridae; genus Thunnus; species Thunnus maccoyii. Next base: position 33,795,997 of record NC_056536.1, read on the forward strand.
ATCTATCAGTCAGTCAGTCAGTTGAAAAGTGATAATTTTTCAACATTCTCTGATATTCTCCTGAGAATTTCTGAATTTCTGACGTTTTACTGTCAAGAATATAACCTTTAACACTCTCACACACACACACACACACACACACACACAGTGGCAGCTATGTCTGCTTGCATGGCAGGAAAAGGAAGTAGTACCCAGTGTGTCCAGGGGAGATTTCCACTGTGCCAGTTTATGAGTGTTTCCTGTGCTGTGGTCTTACACCCATTCTTCTTTGTTTGACTCCATCTTGACCTTTACAGCGTCTCTTTTGACTTTCACTTGACTTCCATTGATCTTAACAGTAACAATAATAATTCAGTTAAACAACAGGTCACTGTTTTTAGCCACCTTAGTATGAAATGCTGACACAGACGTTAAAATCCTGATTTGTTAAATATCCTCTCCAGACTTGTTTTAACACAAATACTCAGCTTTGAATAATAATTGTGTCTTGACATGATTTTTCCACCAAAAAAGTTATTTACAATGTACAATGTAGTACAAAATAAAACAACAGAAGTCTTGTGGTTAGAAGCTTGGAGCTCCAGAGCCCAGTGAAAAAGCAGCACCAGATACAGAGACAGTCTGTTCATTGATCCATTTGAGACAGTGGAAAGTACCAAAAAAACTTTGATAAATATGATACCGAAGCAGATTCTGTCCAGTAATCCTCACTCAGGGTTAAAAGAGTTTGAAAAGTGAACATCTTGGGAACATTTAAGAGCCACAAATGGAAAGAAGAATGCTAAAAATCAAACAGTCAGTGAAAACATGAGTCTTTATAGCACAAAGAGGTTGTGATGTGTAGCCCAGCAAGCTAGTAAAGCTCTGTAAACAGTTCCCGCACATGCTCAGTAGCGTCTGCCTAACACAGAACTACTCTCTGGAGACTGAAAACATGACGCTGTTATTAGTCTTTGGAGCCGTTTCTAAACAAACTAACGTGACCAAACTCTTCATGATGAAGGAACATGTGACCCAGAGCAGCGGTGTGACTCACTGACGTGTTTTTAATAGTTTCTGGACAACAACACAATTTTAATAATCAGAAGTGTTTGTAGTTTGCATATAATACTTGAAATTGACTTCCAGATGCTACGTGTCCACCTTGTTCATGTAGGCTAAAGCATCCTGCTGGAATTCAAGACATGGTCTGTTGAACATTTACACTGTACACTTATACGCCTGTTGCTTGTTTCATTTACTGGACGCCAAGCAGGATTTTAAATTGAACTGTTGACATAATGACTGTTTTTGTTTTATTTTAAGAGGTCTTAGTGACAAGTAATGAATAGAAGTTTAGAGAAAAAAGGTGTTTGGATGAAGTAAGTCTTGATGAAGATGAAGATGAAGAGAAGAAGAAAGAACAGATTTTTCTGTCAGTTAGCGACAGAAAAAAGAAAGTATTAGAAATATGTAGCTAGTAGAGCTGCAACGATTAGTCAATTAACTGATTAGTCGATCATCAAAAAAAAAAATCATGCCAACGACTTTGATAATCAGTTAATTGTTTTGAGTCGTTTTTAAAGAAAAAATATCAAAATTCTCCAAATTCCAGCTTCTCAAATGTGAATATTTTCTGGTTCCTTTAGTCCTCTGTGACAGTAAACTGAATATCTTTGGGTTGTGGACTGTTGGTCGGGACATTCTAGGTTGCATCTTGCATCTTTTGCAAAAGGTGATCGACATTTTTCACCGTTTTCAGACATTTTATGGACCAAACAATTAATCGATTAATCGAGAAACCAATAAACGGATTAATGAATGATGAAAATAGTTGCAGCCTCAGTGGGAAACGTAAAATAGGAATGTAAAGCTAAGCTCCTGTACAGCATAACAAGGTAAGATGCTGATACAAGCAGACAGTGTGTGTTTGCATATGAATACATGGAGGCACATCTGACTGTGTTCTTCCTCCGCCCGATTAATCAAACAAAACGGACCCGACACACCCAGACGTCCTGCAGTAAAGTCACAAACAGAACGAAAACTGAAACGCTGTCTGAGTGAAGCTGAAGTCTGTTTGATCTCTGGTTTTATCCTCATATTTCTATATCTAGCTTTGTTAGTGTGATATTTCTGGAGGTTTGTAGTTCTCTTCAGTTTGGTGATAAATCCTGAGGTAACAGGCTCATGTTTGTTTGTTTAGGTTGATAATCAGCTGCACTGATCGTGTGATTTTTACACAATTTTACACAGTGATTTGTAAAAGGCCAATCAAAGGCATATTTATAAATGTTATATTGATTAACTGCTTTATCATTCTTTTAATTTACACATCAGGAATCATTTTACTTCCAGTTAATCTTCTTTTTATTTTATCCTTAACTGTGATGACACAAAAGCATGGGAATTTAATTTCTCAGCATTTTCAAAAGATAAAATATGTCTGATCTTTGAGATGTTTTGTAAGTGATGAGTCAAATGTGAATCCTGAATTCTTACAGTGCAGCTTTAGCGCCTCGCGGTGCAACACAATCAGTGAAATTTTGCTTCTTTGTTTGATTCAGGTCTCAATGTCAGCAAAGTTCTTGCACACCATGAAACCTCCAGACTCTGTGACAATGACAACAATGTCAGTTTATTACATGTCACTCTGTGAGATGGGTCTAAATGTCGGTCACAGTCTGTGTCAGTTCATCAGGTTGTGAGATGAGTGATGGTGAACATAGCTATGATGGAAATAATAGTCGCATAAACATCATCATCATTTGTCTCATGAATATATTAAGGAAAACGAGTGTGTGTTCTCCCTAAACTTTATTCAAAAAACTGCACTGTATCCTGTGTCATTTCATGTCGTATTCTGATTGGTCAGTTTGCAGATGCGGGTTGTCTCCAAAGCTCCAAATCAGTTGTTGTTGGAGTCTCACAGTGAGATCTAGGACATTGTTTTGAATTGACAGCCAAAGATTTTACCTTTTTCTCACGGTTGTAACTTTTGTCTCAGACAAGCCAAAATTACACAGAAGGTTCCTTTAGTGGCAGGTGTGTAGGATCAACTTGGAAAAGGAAACAAAGAAGCCTGAACACTGTCCATCACTTGTACTCACTTAAATACATTTCAGTCCTCAGACTTCCATCAGGAAAAGTCTCAGAAATGACGTTAATAAAGTGATGAAAATGTGCAGGATTCTGTGTTTCTATTTGTATCATTGACATATCTACAGACTGGTGGTGCAGGCAGCAGCATATTCAGGATTTTCCTGGATTTTTTTGAGACAAAAGTTTGGAGAACATGCGTGGTGGTGCTGTGTACACATTTTGTGTGCATCTTTAGAGTGTTGTGTGCTTAAGTGAAAAAAATCATGATTTGACAGACGAGAGTGTCCATAGAGGTTTAAATTTTATCCGAAGATGGAACAAGAAGATGAAAAATAAAGGTTGTGACTAATGACAGTGTTGATTTTCAAGGCCTGGGACGATATGCTTATCTCCTGATTCAATACTATCACGATATTTGGATGCCGATTCGATTCAGAATCAATTCTTGATTGAATGAATAGAAAAGGTGGCACTATTTTCAGTCTCATGCTCCAGTAGACTGTGTGACAGACTACTCACTGCTGTCCTATATGACATATAACTGGCTGATAAGATAAATGGTTCGTAGCCTTTTCATTTTGAAAAGTTAACTGCATTAATTAATTAATGAATTAATGTGAAAGCATCTTACAGTCTCCTGCTTGTATGAGAATAACAAACTGAGGAGGAGGAGGCAGACTGCTCCGCTGTGTTATTAACGTCATGTCTCCAGCAGTGAGCAGCCTCTCTGCTCCACTGTGTTATTAACGTCATGTCTCCAGCAGTGAGCAGCCTCTCTGCTCTGATGTGTTATTAACGTCATGTCTCCAGCAGTGAGCAGCCTCTCTGCTCTGATGTGTTATTAACGTCATGTCTCCAGCAGTGAGCAGCCTCTCTGCTCCGCTGTGTTATTAAAATCATGTCTCCAGCAGTGAGCAGCCTCTCTGCTCCGCTGTGTTATTAACGTCATGTCTCCAGCAGTGAGCAGCCTCTCTGCTCCGCTGTGTTATTAACGTCATGTCTCCAGCAGTGAGCAGCCTCTCTGCTGCTCCGTCAGCTCCGGGGAAAAACATCTCTGTTCATCACGCTGAGCGGCTGCAGGGTTTCTGAGGTGAAACAGACTGAACACCGACTTATTTTCTTCACCTCAGAGTTGGTTAACATTGTTTAATGCTGCAGTGTGTGTTGGTCAGCTGGTCTCGTTTGTTACTGCTGGAGTTTGCTGCTCCGCTCTGCTAACGTTCGCCTCTAGAAAGTTCACAATATATTTCACGTTCATCTTGCAGAGGTTATTATTTACTCATTAAATCAAAGCATGTTTGCTACCGCTGCATTTTTTTGAAGATGAACTAGCAGATAACTCCAACATGTGCACGCTGTAGACAGTCCGGGTGCTGCACTGCTCTCGCCGTTGAGTTAAGCCTTTTCCGCTCTGTCAACATCACATGCTGGAATTTTCAACAAAGGCGGCGGCCAATAATACAAAGGCGGCCCGCCTTTGAGTTAGATAGGGAGAGAAAACACTGATATTGATCTGCAAACAGCTGATTAAAATTGTGTTGACATATGTTTCTGGCTGATGTGGACATGAGGCGTCCAACATGCACCTCAGTCATTTATAGAGATTTATAAAACAGAATCATGTGCATTCACAGATGTCAGATCTGTTAAGAATAATGCCTCTGCATATCTCTGTCTTTGTGCCTACACACAAAGTTTAAATGAATTAAATTGTGAATCTATGCAGAGTTTTATGCATCTCGCTCTCACGGTTTATTTTCATTTGGAGTAAACTGCTGACCGGAGAAAGAGAGACGGACATTTGAATAGGAGTTCCTGCTGTCGGGTGAGAGACCCTGATGCCTACAGGGAGAGAGAGAGGGAGGGTGAACCTGCTGGTTTCCCTACAGTCAAATTCTGCTGCGTCAACACAAACAGGATTCAAACTCTGACTTCCTGAGGTCAGAGGTCAACTTGTTGAAGTTGAGAAGGTGTCTGTGGATCTGATCCCTTCAGATGCAAACACCTGTCTGATGTATCAGAGCAGAAAGACTTTTAAAATCGTTGATGATTATTTTTCCTGTCAATCGATTAATCGACTAATCCAGCTTCAGATTTTTTGAGTTTGGAAGTTGATTGTCATTAAAATTAAAACGGCTGGAAAACCGTCAGCGTCTTTGCCAAAACATTTAGCAAAAACACAAGAGATTCTTCTCAGAAACGTGAAGCAGCTCTGCTTCACGTCTCTTCCTGCAGGTTCAGTCTGGAGCTTTCCTGCTGACGGAATGAAGGAAAACACCTGTGCTTATTCAAATACTCAAATCCATATTCAAATCTGTTTTTCCTGCACAAGAGAGAGGAAGAGAGGCAGAACAGGATGAAAACAACAAACCGTATTTTACATTTTGTTGTTTCTGTTTCACCAACAAGACGCAGTGAGACAGTAAGAGTCTGATGCCTGGGACACACGGCCTGCGTGAGAAGTGCGTGTGCGTCGCGGAACCTCTCGCTTTTTCATTTCGGCGCCCGTGTTCACAGATTAGAGCAGCCACACGGCCCGTGTGACCCCGCGCGACATCACACCAGCAACATCACACCTTGCACTGTAGTTTCGATGTCGTGAAGTGTCACCACTGCGGGTCAGCCTCACATGGAGTGGTGACAGCAGGGGGTTTAACTGGTGAAATGATTAATATAATGAATAAAAAAAACTCCGTCCTGTAGTATCCCCAACCAGACGCCACCATGCCCGTCACCTCACATATTATTTATTTATTTTTATTAATCTTTTTCTGACTAAACTAAATATAAATGAAATTTATAGTTAAATTATATGAAACATGCTATTATTGATTGCCATTATCAAAGCCAAACTCTATGTGGAGAGATGGAGCCGCAGCAGCAGCAGCTGTCTGTTGTGTGAACGCTGCAAGCGTGCGAGACGCAGCAGTTCAGCGACGCACTGCTGAGGTTCACGCAGGCTGTGGGTCCCAGGCGTGAGAGGAAAACAGCCTTCAGAGAGAAAAATGAGAGTTGAGTCACGTGACAGCGACAGGCAGGGACATGCAGAGCGCTCAGTGTCGTAACTACAGAGAATATCATCAGACTTAAATGATGATAAATTGATGATTGGCTGGCTCGGTGCACAATTAATTATCTTCCCTCCCCGTCATGGAAACTGGAGGGCAGTTTGGTGCAAAATTCAGGTTGATTGAATAAGAGACTTAGGAAAAAATGGAAGAAAGAAAGAATGGAGTTAAACTGTGATGGGAAGAAAGAAAAGATGGAAAGATGAGAACAAAGTAAAACAGATAAAAGACAAAGAAGTGAAGAAGACGAGAAGTAGGTCAGTGAAAGAACAAGCGCAACTCAAGGTGCTTTATATAATTCATTAAAACATTAAGATGCAGATTTAAGAGCAGAAACCTTTTTGTTTAGAAGAAACGTGGCTGTGACTAATGATTATTTTCTCAATGAATAATTTGTCTATTAAACATCAGGAGATAGTGAAAATATCCATCACAGATCACAGACTTTTATAAACAAGCAGCAGCACTTTAAACTCTTCTCTCCAGTGCAGAGACAGACTGACAAATGCTGTGATGCGTTCAGGTGTCTTAGTCTTTGTTGGGAAGAACAGACCAGTACAGTAATCTAATATAATAATCTTCTGGAGATGAAAGCATCGATTCACTTCTATCAATCCTCTGATTCTTGCTGTTTTTAAGCTGCTAGAATTCAGACTTTGTAATTGATTTGATTTGTTAAAAGTCCAAGATTACACCAAGACCGCGTTTACACCTGGTATCAGCTGATCCGACAGAGAGAAGGAAGTCAAGAATGAAAGGAAGATGGGAATAAAGACTTTACACGCATAGATGAATAAAGAAGGAAATACAGAAGATAAAACAGTGTTTAATAAACTGTCCACTGATTCGTCCTGTGATGTGATTTCTGTGAATCAGTTTAATGGAGTTGATGAGAAACAGGTCAGCTGTCCAAAACATGTTAGTCACTGAATCAACATGCCTGAGTGTGTGTGTGTGTGTGTGTGTGTGTGTGTGTGTGTGTGTGCACATTAACACACCTGGGACACACCTGGCAGGTAGACAAAAGAGCTGATTGGTTGTTGTCATAGCGACGGCGGGGCTCCGTGGGTGGTCAGACACTGAAAATCAGACTTTGTAAAGTAGAAAGAAAGAAAGAAAGAAAAAGTGCAGAAAGACTGGGATAGAAGAGGAAAACAAACAGAGAGAAGAATAAAGAAGTGAGGAACACTTTGGATGACACTTAAAGAAACAGACCGAAGAGAAGAATGAAGAAGGATAAAAAAAGAAAACAAATCAAACAGGAGACAAGAAGAAAAGGGGGAAAAGGGAAGACGTTTTTGGGAATTGTGGACTAATGAAAAAAGAAAGAACGCTTAAAGAGAAGAAAGTGATTAAGAAAAGAAAAACACAGGAGACGGGAACTAATTTGATGGGAAGGAGGAAAAGTAGTAATAAAGTTGAACTGAAAGAAGTGAAGACAGAAAAAAAGGGAGACTAGAAGAGAAAGTGAAGATATTTTTTGGAATTTCGGGGACATTTATGGAAAATAAAAATTCATTCAGGACAGAAAGGACATGCAGAAAAAAAGAAAGAAAGAAAAATGGTAAGAGAAGAGGGGAAGAAAAGTAGGAATATGGTTGAACTGGAAAAAGAAAGGAACAGGAGAGGAAGGAAAGAGAGAGTGTTGGGAATTTAGGACGTTTTTTGTAAAGACTTTTAGAAGAGAAGATGTGAAGAAAAGAGATGAAAACAGTTAAGAAAAATAAAAGAGGAGACAGGAAGAACAGCGAGGAACGCGTTTTTGAAAATAATTGACATTTTAAAGAAACAAAGACGGGAAGAGAGGCGGGGAGGAAAAGCAGGAATAAGAACCGCTGAACAGAAAGAAGTGAAGACAGAAAAACAAAGGAGAATAGAGACATTTATGAAAAGTAAAAATCATTTTCTAAAGGAAAGATTTGCTGGCTGCAGCTTCTCAAATGTGAGGATTTGTCATATCGTTTATTAATTCAACATCAAGCTGATTAATATTATATAAATGCTGTTTTACATGTTTGTCTCATTGTCCTGATGTTTCATGTGTTTATTTACATGATGGTCAATGAAGTCAATGAGCTTCGAGTGTCTTTAGTCTGTTTTCAGGCCTTCAGAGACGTTTAAACGCTGAATAAACATTATTTTACAGAATCTTCGGCATATTTGTAAAGTGAGAATGTTTTGGATGTTTTTTGGTTGTTAGGACGTTTTGGGAAAGTGAAGAAGAAAGAATTTTTTATGTGATCCATTAGAAAAGTGAGGGGCAGAATATGAGCCCCCCCCCCCTTTCTAACAGAATAAAATAAGCTTTATTATATATTTATTGTGTATTTATGTTCAACCAAACAGAGAAAAGTGAGTTATATCATTGTGATCTGACAGATGCGTTGAATGCGTTTCCTTCCTCGTAAAACATTTGCAAAACTAATTATTACTATAAGTATTTTGTTTACTAGTGTGCAGTCTTCTTCTTCTTCTCTGCCTTTGCTGGTGCACTGCAGCAGAGTTTGTTGGAACGGTGTGAAACTATAGATAGTGTGTGTGTGGCATCACCCGCATAACAAAACACGGACCCACGAAAACAAAAAAAAGACAAACAAGATGGAGACAAACTCATAAATAAAAAAAAAAGAACTTCTAAAGGCCAAAAAGTCAACAGGAAGTCTTAAATCCTGTCTCTGTCGGGGCTGTTTAATAATCTTTAATATCCTGATATTTAATACATCTTTTTAATAATCCTACCTCACCTGAACCAGAACAACAAAATGAACAGAAAAAAACATAAGAAACAACCACATGAGTCATTTTTTGCTCATTGTTTGTCTTTGGCTTCAGTTATCATGATATTTTTTGATAAAGAACTCATTAAGCAGCATGTTTGGCAGATGATCCTAAAAATACAGGATGTCGGAGCTTAACACAGTCACTTGCACACACCTGATTTGTTTACAAGCTGTGGTTTTCACTGACCTGCGTGACCCCTGACTGAACCACAAAGCAACAATACAGCTCAGTCGACATGTAGATCCACGTTCATCCAGGTCAGAACGAGATGGTGAAACGGTACCTCCTGCAGTATACCGACAAGAAAAGTCTTGTAGATTGTCTCGTCAACTCTTCACCTTTTGGTTCAGACCAAAAAAAAACAAAACAAAAAAAAACAGCTGGAGGAGGAACACACACACACACACACACACACACACACACACACACACACACACACACACACACACGCCCGGCCTCCTGAACAGACATAGAGCTGAATGTAGTTAATGTGTGTATGAATGGACAGGTAATCCTTCTGACTGCAGTCTGTCTGCTCACTGCATGAAAAGAGAGATTTAACATTTAACAGGTGTGTGTGTGTGTGTGTGTGTGTGTGTGTGTGTGTGTGTGTGTCAGACTACCAGAGGCCTCTGTCTATCCGTCTCTAAAGAGCCCCTCTGTTTCCTAAACACTGATGTAAGAGAGATTTACTCTAATGACCACACACACACACACACACACACACAGATTCCTGCTCTGTCTGGTCAGGTATCGCTGCCGGGACCTTAAATAGTCATATTTACTAAAAAATCACCCAAAGAGGGAGCGAGAGCTAACTTAGGGAGCTGTATTTGGTTAGAAAGAGTCAAAGCTCTGCTCTGTCTCCTGACCAGCGTCTGTTCACTGTGTTTTCTCTCAGACGGGCTCATGACTCTTTCTGTAAAGCTGAAACAGTTTATTTTGGCGCTCTCTCCATTAGGTGTATTTTCTGGATTAATCGATTATTTGTTTGATCCATAAACTCATGAAACATATCAATCACTATCTCTCAAAGTACTGTCATAGAGGACTAAAGAAACCAGAAAATATTCACATTTAAGAAGCTGGAATCAAACAATTTGGAAATTTTTGTCTTTTAAAAATGACTCAAAACAATGAATTGATTATCAAAATACTTGGCGATTAATTTAATAGTTGGCAACTAATCAATTAATCGACTAATGTCCGTACTCTGAGTTAAATAAGAATGTAGACGGGAAACAACAACGTGCTCAGAATCCTTGTGAGCCTGCGTCGTCATGTTTACAGTAACAGCCGTGTGATTGAGGTTAGGGGACGATCGTGGTAAAAAAACAGTGTTGACTCGTGGTTGGAAACAGGAAGTCAACAGCGGGGCTGCCAACTTCTGACTTCAGCTTGGAGTGAGATTTGTTCCTGGGGTGGGGGTGGGGTTGGGGTTGTGGGTGGGGGGTTGGGGGGATGGGGGGGGGCATCTGGGTGTATTTTAGTAGTACTTATCTTGTTCATAATAAAATGAGCATTATTGGTCTCTGGCCTTATAAACAAACTCCTTTTTCACAAGACTTTTTCTTTTTGTTAATTTGTGTTTATTTGGCAGCATTTTTGACATACACTCCAGATATTTCACATCATTTTCTTCAAAACGTAGGATAAGAAATGTCTATGCTCCTCACCATGGGAGCCTGGTTATGTTTTAAAATGGGGGAGCAAACCTGGAAAGATACATAATAGGCCGGCCAGTCTTGGAGTCCTCCTGCATTTCTACACCAGCTAAGCTCTCGGATTAAGTCAAGAAACAGCCACCTGTTAACCATAGTAACTACTCTTAGATTACAGAGCAGCATGCATATGAATACAATACAGTGTAAAAGATTTGTGTATATTTCTGGCTTTCCTCCTGATGGTTTGAATAATTCGCTGCTGCTCCGTCTTGTCTGTCTGTGCGCCTCTTTTCGCGCCGCAACGTTATCAGTTATGAAATTGTTTTTCACTGTGTGAGCGTGAGAGAGCGTGTGAAAAGTGTTGATTGCGTGAGTCTCATGGTCAATATGTGAGACTTAGCAGCCCTGGAACAGTGATCTCATGTTAAAGTCAGATTTGTTGTTGATGACCTCCTTTCTTACGTCGACTTCGTCATTCTACAATACAGTGGACAAAACAAGACATTTGAGGACGTCATCTTGGACTTTGGGAAACACTGATCAACATTTTTCATATTTTCAAATAATCATTAGTTACAACCCTAAATAAGATATATCAGGCTTTGGATAGATACTTGTTAGTACTAGTAGTTTGGCTCCAAGCATGAGATTTGTTGAAATTAATTTCAGTACTAACAGAGCTGTGTATCATCAGTTGCAGCTGACAAGTGGACCGCTCTGATTGGCTGTGGCCAGAGCTGCTGTTCACAGTCTTTTTGTTCTCACGCAGCTTCAGTCTGAACTTTCAAACCATCAAGGTGAGAAAAAGTGACTTAAAACAGAAGAGGAGTTACCGCAGACTGCAGCATGTTGTTTCCTGTCCTCCTTTAAAGGACCATACCCGTACCGCTGTTTCTGCATGTTTTAACACATTGTCTGCAAGCACTGCTGATTATTGTTCAAATCCAACCTCCAGTTTGTAGATGGATTTCCTTCCAGGCAGCTTAATTGACTATTAAAAATCATTGTTTATTACAGCCCTACTCTTGATCTTCATCGTTGCCCCTCTTCCTCCTCCTCCCTCCTACTGACGTGTTTCTGACATCTCTTCTGTTTGTTTGTCTGCAGGTTGGTAGATGACCGCTGCGTGGTCGAACCGGCTGCTGGAGATTTGGAGAATCCTCCAAAAAAGTTCAGAGGTAGGACGGAGAGTGTTTGTTTCATCCCGAAGTCAAATTTAAAGTCTGTGAACGAAAACTAAATTCACTTTTCTACTGAATTGTATGTTTATTATGTTATCAGTTCATTCATTTTTTTCTCTCCTACTCCTGTCGAGTCTTATGTCAGCTTGTTAAGACTTTGGTGATCTAACGAGTCTAACAAATAAAAGTGTGTTTTAAGAGAACTTGAGGCCCATTTTTAAAATGTTATTATTATGTTTTTTACCTCATCGATTCTATTTGACCTTGTTTTTTTTATCTACTTTTTATTTATATTTATTTAATTATTATTGTATTTTTTTAAAATCTATTTTATTTTATTACATTTGCTAATTTTTCGGCTCGTCAGTCATCTGTGAAGCATCTTGATCACGAAATATTCCAACTTTTTTCAGAATGTTACAACTTTTTTTCTAAAAAATTACACCTTTTTCACAAAATATTCAGACTTTTTTCAAATTGTGATCTTTTTTTTACTCAAAAATTGCAATTTTATTCTAAAAATTACACCTTTTTTTTCTCGTAATCTTCTGACTACTATGAATCTCAGACAGTGGCCATAATACTAGTCAAAAACTCTAATGAGAAAAATACACATTTTGATACTTTTGCTGTTTTATCACATTTATCTACCAATTGTATCTATCGGTCATTTGACCTGATTAGACTGAAGAGAATCTGGAGTATGAAATATAAATAATACTGTATGTGTGTGATATGAGTCCAGCTCCAGTCATCAGAGACATTTTTCACTGGCTGGAGGTCTCCCACATACACACACACACACACATATATATATATATATATATATATATAAAGCAGCATGTTGCACCATCTGCTCTGTGCTGTGTGAGCAGTTGAACCAGTTTAGAAGTAGATCACAGTGACGGCTCGAACTTTAAATCCAGAGAGTTTCAGGCGACTCTGCTTCCTCTCTCAACCTGCTCTGATTAAAAGTCTCTGTGAAGCTTATATGAGTTAGTCTGAGTTAGTCATATCAAGTGGATATCTGACACATTTACAGTCTTTTTAGCATCAAATTCCCTCTTTGTGTTTCCTCGGACAGTGTTTCCCTGTTGAGCTGCAGGTGGAAGTATAGTAACAAAAAGAGGAACTTTGGCACTAAAAAGACTGTAACGTTGAAAGATATCTACTTGATTTGACTCATTTGGACGCTGAAGCTTCATATTAGCTTCAGATAAACTTTGAAATACATTTTTTGCACAGAAGGAGGACTGTGGATTTTGTCCTCCATCACTTCCATTGTAAGGTCATTATGAAGGGATCTTCTAATGGTCAGTATGAACAGGAGGAATGATTACAGCAAGAAACACAGCTTTAATGTTCATTTGGGCTCCTGACTGTTGTTTTAGTAAAGTTTTCAATGATTGAGAGCCTTTGACAGAAAAAGATGATGCCTATAAACTCTACAGTTACCACTCTGATTATGACTCCTTCGCTGTTATATTTTTTCACATTTTTTAATCAGACACTACAATATAAATCTTACTTCCATCATCTACGTTAACATATTTACAGTTTTTCATCATTGTGTTTGAAAGGAAACACGAGAACTCGAGTAGAAAAGAATCAAGGAGCAAAAAACCTGAATTCTATTTACACTATTTTAACATCATCAGTGTTTGCGTGTGTATACATGTTCAAAGCTCATTTCCCTCAGTCAAGATTACTTTAAACTTTAGTGTCCATTTAGTCCTTACAGCTCAATACAGAGTGATTACACACAGGCAAATGATGTTTACTTTGCACACACACACACACACACACACATTAATGTCCTGTAACACACAGGATCTGCTGGGGGAGAGTCAATATTTACCACCTTCCTTTCTCTTTGTCTTTTCTCTTTTATCCTTTCACTCCAGCCTTATCTGTATTTCTGAATTTCCCGACTCTCTCTCTCCCGACACTCACCCTGTTACATCATGTTTTAGCTGAATTAATCAAAGAATCTATATTTTATATCAACAAGTACTTGCACTTCTTTGGTCCATACTAAAATATCTCCGCTGCTATCAGATGGATTGTTATGAAATGTTATACAGTACAGACATCAGTGGTGCCCACAGGATGACTGGTGATCTCCTGACTTTTCCTGTTGCGCCACCAGCAAGTCAAAATTCTTTTTGTATCAATCAATCAATCAATCATTCAGACTTTATTTGTATGGCACTTTTCATACAAATACAATGTAACACAAAGTGCTTTACACAATAAAAAAACAATACAATTAACGTTTGAAAATACAGATAAAACAAAAATATTATATTTGTGCAGCTTGTCCAACTACAGTATGTTTTTTGACAGTATAGAAACTATATAGTACTAGACTTACTATCTCTACACTGCAATACAGAAACAGTGATGTTCCTTTATGTCCATCTTTCCATCTTCTACATGGATCATCATTTCGTGTAGATAAAGACTTTTTTGACCTGGGGCCTGTTAGCTTTAGCTTCAGCCTTATAGCGTTATTATATCCATCAAGTGCATGTTTGAGACCCTTCTACAGGGGTTTTTGTTATAAAGTGAAAGAGTTTATAACTAACTTACTGGGATTAAAGCTGACTGGCTAGCTAGCAATGATTACACACTAAAAATCGCTGGGTCAAATTTGACCCAGTTTGGGTCAATATAGCACCAATACTGGGCTGGTGTTGTTTTGAGCTATGTATTAAGGACAACTGGATACTGTGTTCAAAGATGGCGCCTGTTCATTCAAAGTTGCTCAGTGGCGCATAACACCAAAATAGTCCGCCATGTTTGTTTTTGGGCCCATAGAGCATATGTGTCAAACTCAAGGCCCGCAGGCCAAATGTGGCCCGCCACGTCATTTTATGTGGCCCGCGAGAGAAAAAGGTCTGATTGTAAAAAAAAATTAAAAAGTCAAAAGCAGGCATTGACAGAAAACTACATTTCCCACAATGCATTCCGATTATGTTACCCATGACGTGACGGTATCCCGCCACTAGACTAGTGGAATTGAGAAATATAAATCATGAGCCCAAAATGTCCAGAAAGAGAAAAACTGATGCAGACGGAAGACAGTTTCAAGAAAGACAGGAAGGAGAATATATGTTTGTGCTTCAAGGAGAAAAACCGGTTTGTCTTTTGTGTTATGAGGCGGCGTCTGTGGTCACAGAGAACGATCTACCAAACACGTAGCTGAGGATGCCAAAAAATATTCTGCCCCTCTCAACTATGACAAAAAAGTTTTGAAGAAAGTTAATGTCATAACTTGTGTTTGATGTTATTTTTCTTTATTCTCTTGGCTAGTTTGATGGTTGATTGATGGAGTCATGTGAGTTTCATAACCTGACAAATTAAAAAGATTTATGTTATAATTACAAAGCAACAAGCAAACATATTTTTTTTACATCTATGCAAATATATATATAATATTTGTAACTTGAATAAGTAACACATTCAGAGTTATTTAACATTAAGGAGTAGTTACATTTATTTTACATTACATTTAGTTACATTTAAAAGTTACATCTGTCCCTTTGAGGGCAGCGATTATGCTGATGTGGCCCTGCCATAGAGCATGCTCAGTAGAGACTTCTGCTGGCTGAAGCTGACCTGTTTGCTCTCCGCTCACTTGACTGGGAATGAAATAATTCAATTATGTGGCTCATCTAGACTGTCTAGACAAATGTTATCGGACCGAATGGATCAAATTCTGATAATAAAACGAGTCATGTGACTCAGAAACATTTATTCACTGTTTTACAGCCGCCCCTTGTCCAGTGATTGTTTGTGGGGAAAAATGCTTTTTGGGCAGATCTGCATCATGTGATGGACTCAGAAGTTGCAGTTACACAGTTTGGCCACTATGTCAGTTTGGCGTCACAGTGCTGGTGTGTTTTGGGAGGCTGGGTGAGACTCATGAAGTCTGGCTGTAAATCGATGGAAAACTGTAACAAAGTGAAAAGTTGTTTGATTTGCCAGGAGGGGCAGAAGGCCCGGATTACATGAACATTTTTGGCTTTGGTTAGATTTGATGTTCCTAGTGCTGCTTGTGTTTGATGAGATCCCTATCAAAGACTTTTCCAGTAAGTTTAAGTGTCCGTTTCATTGCATCTTTATCCTGCTGGTTAATCAGCTGACACAGAGAACAGGAAGACCATATTTGGTGGTGTTGGAGCTGTAAATTTTTGCTTGATGAAACAGACACACACACACTCACGGATAGGCTTAATGTCAGACGCTTCACCGGTTTGATCATTTCAGCCAAAACAGCCAATTAGCTTCGGCTGCTCAGTCCACTGACCAATCATAACTCTGGAACTAATCACTCCAACACAATCACAGCACAGCGAATAGACCCTGAGGAATAAATGGAAGTATAGAATATAAATAATAGAACAGAAAATAATCTCGTGAGATCAGTTTGTTGCTCGTTTTGTGATGACACACTGAATTGTTCTGTGTTCAAATGTCTTTTTCTGTCTTGTTTTGTTCTGTCTTCATTCAGACTGCCTGTTTAAGGTGTGCCCCATGAGTCGGTACTCGGCTCAGAAACAGTTCTGGAAAGCCAAACAAGCCAAACATGAGAAGGACAAAATCGCTGATGTGGTTCTGCTACAAAAACTACAGGTAACTTATAAATGTATATACACACAAAAACTTTTCAAAGTTTTTGTGTGTATGACGTAGGTCCATGAGGTGTTTAGCTTAGCTTAGCACAAAGACTGGAAGCAGGGGGAAGCTGCTAGCCTAGCTCCATCAAAAGCGAAAAATCCTCCTTTGGGGTTTAGTTGACAGTAGATTTAGGACTTGGACTCGTTGGAAGGTGTATTTTTTTTCTTCCATCTAAAACATGAGACTTTGGTGAAGACAAAGAACAAGAAGATTTCATTCTATTACTACCACTTCTGATAATTGTGCCTTAACTTTGCTGTTCATGGTATCTTTTGGAGTATGATGAGAGGTTTTACTCACAGGAGCCAGACGCAGAAAACTCTTCACACACTGAATGCATGTACACAAGTCTAAATAGAGTGCTGGTTCCCTCGACAAAAATCCAATAGGTTTTTTCCATTGGATTTTGGATTATTGCAGAAAATAAACTCTGTGGCAAACAAAAGTTTATCATACTTACACATTTTGTTCAGCAATTTTTGAAGCGTAAATGCAATCACCAGAAGTAAAAAACATTAAGGGCTATAAATGAACTACACCACGGTCACATGATTTCAATGTCACCACCGCTAAGTTTCAAACAAAAATACTATAAACTGATAAATCCACAAGTTAGAAAGTTTGAGTTAGAATAGTTTGCAAGAGTATAAACACAGCTAGAGGCTGTAAAGGTGGACAGGTGAGTAGATGAGTTTCCATGTTCAGCATAAAGACGTTTAGTGTCCCCAACAACCTCTGTTTAGCCACACTTGTTAGCAACAGCCTTTTTTAAGACACCAAAAAGCCTCAAAATTCACGAGTGGGGTTTTTACTGATGTATTTTATGTCATAGAACAAAACATGAAAATCTCTTAAGCTTGCGTTAACCACACACCTTACTTCAGGCAAGGACTCCTTCCTGCAGCACTCTATTCCACCCCACAGTTATCTGTTAATGGACGTAGAGACGCCCTTAACCAGCTGTTTTCTTATCAACATGCTGCCTGCTCCACCTTTTACATTTGTCCATGAAACAAACAGGAGAGAAGAAGTGCAGTTCCAATGATTGTGCTGCACCGCCAGAACAGCTGTCATTATGTGCAACCATGACGCATGGCTATACGGCTATTTACAGCATCAGAAATGTAATCAATGATCAGTTGGTACTGTTCATATTGAAACTGATGTTACAAGGTGTCCTACAGTTATAGATAATAAAAAAAATAACATTAACGAAGAAATAAAATGATTCCTCATCTGTCAATCAAAAGAATTATAAAAGTGATTCAGTATTGAAGTTGCAATAAACGACATTCAGCCCAGATGTCTCACTACCACTAGCATTTCAGACCAAAACAGATGTGCGCATCATTTACTCGATAAAGTTGAAAAAAAAATCGATAAGAAAGCGGTCCCTGAACCGATAGCTCACAAAACTCAGATCAAACTGTCAAACTAGACAGCGCTGATCAAATATGGATCAAGATTCTGTTACTGCGTCGCCTGTTTCTGCCTCACATGTTTTCGGAAATATATCTGCGATTTGAGAAACTTTGTAACGCGGTCGCCATGTTGGAAACAGACCTGGAGGACACGGAGGGACTCACGTGCACTAACATGCACGCTCACATGCACTAACATGCACGCATGGCCAGAGCAACTATCAAAGGAAAGAACAGAGAAGCTCGGATTACAACACACCCAGAGGGAGTGTGACTTCATTCTCTGCTCGGGACGCCATTACTCCGTTATATATTTACATAGCAAATAGTTGTTTGCTGACATCTGGTGGTGCTGAATGTCGTATATAAATGTGGCTTTGATTGGCATTTTACAGATCGTTGTGTCAACGTGCAGATGGTTAACAACCCAAACAAGGTTTAATCAGATTGAAAAAAAATAATAAATTACCATCCCAATGGATCCTGTGTTGTTTTTACTCAGAGAACCACCTCAAAATGTAACGAGCAAAGACCAAAGATCAATAGTGTTTTATGTTATTGACATTAATATTTAAATAAAGTTAAAAAACAACATTTAATAATTTAGTTTCCTTCTCCACCTCATCATATCACGCTCTACAACAACACACGTCTGCTGGTCTGAGGTTTGTGTGAGGTGCTCACTGTCTCACCACACATTCTGTTTTTATAAATACTAGTTTATGTGTAGTGTATGCATGTTTTTTTGTGTGTGTGTATACATTATTAGTACATCTGACCCCCGATGTCGTGTGTGTCTTGCAGCATGCGGCCAACCTGGAGCAGAAGCAGAATGAGACGGAAAACAAGAAAGTCCACGGAGACGTTGTCAAATATGGAACTGTCATACAGGTAAATGACTTGTTTCAACAGTAGTACAATGATATATATGTATATATACGATAGGTGATATGCAAGGTTAAACTTGAATCTGTGTCAGATAAGACTGATCTGATACTCAGGACTGTCGCAGTCCAGCACTGAAGATAAGACAGATCAGCTTAACAGGAAACTACAGTTACATCAGAAAACCAGGACGTGTGGAGGTGATTGATTGGCTCAGTTACTGCTTTTAAAAGGCACTCAAAGTCATTTTACACAGATAAATGAAATGGAAAAAAGAAGTTATAAACAACAACAACAACAACAACATCAACAGGACAGCAGGAGAGACAGTGTTAAAAATAGAAAGCAAATGCAGTAAAAGAAATCAAAAGACACTTTTAAAAGGTGATTATGACTATTGTAAATAACAGTGATATGACATTCCTGTTAACAAAGCAATGTTTACTGTTATTTGTCATTTGATTGAAGACACTGACAGTGATGATGATGATGATGATGATGATGATGATGATAAATTGTCAGCCCTTTGTGTGACTGCTGGAGGTTTTTTTTTCAGTCCATATTCATTCTCTACAAACAGCTGAGCGACAGAGGGTCTGATGGATGTTAGCATGTTAGCCTTATAAAGTGCAGTCAAACAACTCTGAAAATTGTATTTGGCCCATCCGGCAGTTCATTAAAACATCAAAACATACGCACACGCCACAACAACACCGACAGTATGGATACTGTAAGTAATAAAACACAAGCCACAAAACTGAAAGCGACTATAATCGATATTTGTATATGAACATGTCTGATGTGTCAGTGTGTAATGTGTTGGTTGTGGCTCGTAGTGATGAACCTGCAGCTTCTCTCGGCTTTACGGAGCTTTATAGTGAGTTTGAGTGTTCACTACCTGCTCAGCACTCAGCAACTGTTTGCTAACAAGTTCAACACGTCACCTTAAAAGCTGATAATATGTCAGTGTTGTGTTCACTGCTTGTTCCTGATGAAAACTAAACATCAGTTAATGCAGGTTTAAGTCTTCATGTGCAGCAGCAGCTTGGCAGACTGCCACAAACAATGAAAACTACTGTAAAAAATTACGCCCATAAATAGCATCAAACGCAGGATTTGGTTTTATGAAAATTTAAAGATCATAACTTTAATAATAACAGAGATCAAGTTGTCTCAGGTTGAGTTTTATTGCAATAAATGGAGTTCACATTTGCAAATGTGCATCATCTCCCAGCAGGCTGACAGAGATACTGTATGAAGTTTAGTGTCAGTATTTGTACATACAGACGCATGCCCCGCCCCCTACCTCCTCACCATGGCAACAAGTGTCCCTTTGACTGTTCTGGTATATGTATGATCATTTACTGTACCTGTCTGACACACACACACACACACACACACACACACACACACACACACACACACACACACACACACACACACACACACACACACTGTCTTACCACCTGTGTATCAGTGTGTTGCTATCTGTTAATGTCAATATTGACCTCGCTTCAGGGCTGAAGACCTGTCATCCCAACACACACACACACACACACACACACACACACACACATACTTACTCACTCACTTACAGGCAGGGTGTGGTTCCTGCCTCAGCGAAACTGAGTCAGTTGGAAAGATAAAGATTCCTGTGGGAGAAAGGTGTGTGTGTGTGTGTGTGTGTGTGTGTGTGTGTGTGTGTGTGTGTTTGAGGTGTGGAGAGTGTTACATCACATCGATCTGTTGTTTTTGTTCTTAATATTTTTTAGTATCTGCAAATCCCATGAAAAGATCAAAACCAACAACGTGAGAATCCACATCAAAAGTGACACGAGAGCAGCGCGCGAGGGTGTTTATATATATATATATATATATATATATATATATATATATATATATATATATATATGTATGTATATGTATGTATATGTATATATACAGTATCAGTCAAAAGTTTGGACACACTTTGTGACAAGGAGACAGAAAAAAAGTAAATTAATTCAAACAAATAAAAAAAATTAAAGGGTTACAAATTAAAGGAAAAACTGTTCCAGGTCTGGATGCTTGACCCCTACAGTGGGGGGGGGGGGGGGGGGGGGGGGGGGGTCTGGTGGCTCTGTTATGCTGTTGGGGGGCATTTTATCCTATAATGAAACATCTCTATCCTGATGGGAGCGGTCTCCTCCAGGATGCCTCCGTCCAGAGGACACGAGGGGTCAATGAATGATGAGTTCTACACACAAGACTTGTTGTAAAAGAAGATATATATTGATTAAAAGTATAAATAAACGAGCATATTATCTCTCTGCAGTTGCTCCACATGAAGAGTAATAAGTACCTGACGGTGAACAAGCGTCTGCCGGCTCTGTTGGAGAAGAACGCCATGCGGGTCACTCTGGACGGGACGGGGAACGAAGGCTCCTGGCACTTCATCCAACCGTTCTGGAAGCTCCGCGCCAACGGAGACAATGTAAACACGCTGACACACTGACAGGACAGGTTTACAAAGAAACTCACTCTGCTCATGATCAATCATCCGAAGATAGATCCTAATCGTTTATGACAAACTTTATGCTTGTTCGTACAAATATCAGTATAACAGTCAGATTTCAGGATCCACCACAGCTTCGGTGCGTCATAACAAAAAGCTTCTTTCTGTCTGTACCGTTGGTTCATTTAACAGAGGTGCTCAAACATTCATGGTGTTGTAAACTAGTAATAACATTTGAAAAACAGCCGGTGAGATGTCTTTGATTTAAAACTCGTCCACTAATTGTTTGGTTAGTCAAGAAATAAAAGAGATTTACAGTATTTGAGACGAGAGAAAACCAAAGCAGGAAGCAGTGTTTTATTTAAATCTAAAGACATTTCAGTCTCATTTTTGGCTGTCTTTGTTGTTTACAGTTACCATGGTTACAGAGTACTGTAATGGCCGTTGCACGGTTCTTACAGGAGTCGCTGTAGACCCTTTTCACAGCAGACAATTTGAGCTGCCAAAGCAGGAAAAAAAACACAGCTGTAAATAATAAAAAGGATGAGTGAGCATGCTCAGTACCTGCAGCCGGCTCACCTACATGGAAGACAGCCATCATTACTATCATTCATTCACACCTTTTTGTTTTATTGACGCACATTTTTATTATCTTCGCATTGACTTCTCAGCTCCTTTGGAATCAATTTGAAAACTTTATTACTAGTTTACAACACATCGAACACAATAGCTTTAACTGTACTGTAAGAACGTAGCCTGGAACTGGCACACCTACATGAGATCAATGTTATTAATCTCACCTGTGTCTTTCCTGCTTCGGCAACTCGACACGTCTGCTGTCAAAAGGGTCTATAGTGACTCCTGTAAGAACAACAGCACGGCTCCTGCTAGTATGTACACATGTTCACACACATGCTAAGAGTTTAAAAGTGTTCATGTGACTCTGCAGAGCCACTGTCAGTGTGCTTTTTTATAAAAGTAGTGATGTGTAATATGACACTCAAACCTTTTTTCCTCTATTTGAACCTGTTTTTCAGGAGTTTTAAGATCATGTAAACATGTGTCGGGGAGACAAAAATCCAGCTCAGAGTGATTTTATGACTAGTAGTAGTTACAGCAGTATGTTGAGTCTTTTGACTGTTGCAGGTGGTGGTCGGTGATAAAGTGATCCTGAACCCGGTGAACGCAGGTCAGCCGCTTCACGCTTCAAACTATGAGCTGACCGACCATCCGGGCTGCAAAGAGGTGAGACGGAGAGGTGACAGGAACTCACATAACATGACCAAACACACCGGACCTTTCATCCTAATGACCGTGTGTGTGTGTGTGTGTGTGTGTGTGTGTGTGTGTGTGTGTGTTCCTCCCTCTGCAGGTGAACTCGGTGAACTGCAACACCAGCTGGAAGATCAACCTGTTCATGATGTTCAGCGACCACAGAGAGGAAGTCCTTAAAGGAGTATGTGTAATCTATAAAATGTATTTATAGATTTATTATTTACAGTTTATTCATTAGAGGGTTAATATTGTCAGCTATTTTTTTTTTTATTTAGTCCTATATCAAATGTCCTTGTTAGGTTTTATCATTTTTAGCCAGCCTCATCCTGTTTTTGTTTTTTTTTTGTTCATGTTTTCGTTCTAGAAAATGAAATCTGTTGACATTTCATTGTTTTTTAGTTATCAGATTAAATTCAACATTTCAGTCCTTCTAGTTCAGTCAAAACCAACAGTCTTTTTGTCATCTGAGTTACCACCAAGATGTTAATCTGCATCAGTTTCTTTGTGGTGAGCCTTAATGTGTCTCGTTAGCTTTGTGGTGTTTAATGGCCACATCCTTTCCTTTCTGATAAAGCAGTGGGTTTTTTTTTTTTCTCAGCCTCACTGTGGTGAAAATGGGCCCAAAGATCAGCTCGTATCTTTCTTCTAAGTCCTGTTGTCATTATCAACGTTAACCTGCTTTCTGCAGATGTCGTCCTGATATGTCGCTGCTCGAGCCATCCGATGAAGAATATAAACAGTCGATATTTTGTCTCCTCTTTTTTTGTCGATGAAAAATAAACAGAGATTTTTGCTAAAGTTTTGATTTTTTAAACTACATTTTAGTCTCAGTCGGTGTTTTCTGACGTCGGTCTTAGTCATGGAGAGAAAGGTCATTGACAAACATAATTAGTCATAGTTTTCATTAACAAAATTAACACTGATTCATTTTTATAAAGAGACAATTTAGAACGAAAATGTACACATCAGATATAGAAAAAAAAAAGGATACACGTCTCACAACATTTATCTATATGCTGTGTAGTTGAACTAAAATGACATTACATTTAATGAAATTACTTCAACATGTGAGCTAATAAACTATTTTAACCTGATCCAAGAGAACTGAATCATTATTAGAGTCGACTAAGTGGTCGGTCAGATTTTCCAAATTCAAAATATTCAAATATTCCTGCAGCCAGTTTTCTATTGTAAAGCAGTTTGGTTCACACACTTTACAATCTGATAAAATCACTGTTTTTTTAAATCAGCTGCTATTGTTGTTACATTTTTGTTTGATGACTGTGGAGTCCTCATCATTGGGCATATTGGAAGTTTTATATTCAACATAGTTGATAACATATCAGGAGATTTCAGTACAGTGTGCAGATCAGTTATTGTCTAGTGTGAATTTTATGAAACAGAATCCACGAGGAACAGTTGAAAAAGTTTTCCGTCGTTTGAGCTTTGACTGTCGCTCTTTTAATGACGTCATCTCGTTGTTTCCTCTTCTTCTGCAACGGTTAATGGTACCGACTGGAGAATTAGAACCACCAGCTGTTTATCTCCTAATATTCACACAACAGGAGTGGATTAATTCACATTTTCTGTCTTTCAGGGCGACGTGGTGCGTTTGTTTCACGCTGAACAGGAAAAGTTTCTGACCTGCGATGAATACAAGAGCAAACTCCACGTTTTCCTCCGAACCACGCTGAGACAGTCGGCGACCTCGGCAACCAGCTCCAACGCCCTGTGGGAGGTCGAGGTACACTCTCTCGCTCTCTCTCTCTCACACACACACACACACACACATAACACAGATGCTGTGAAGTATTATTAAGACCTCTCTGTGTGCTGATTGGTTCCTTCAGGTTGTCCATCATGACCCGTGTCGTGGAGGGGCGGGACACTGGAACAGCCTCTATCGCTTCAAACACCTGGCCACTGGCAACTACTTGGCGGCTGAGGTAACCATGGCAATCACAGTAAACTTGACTTAAACTTAAACTATTTCAGTCATATGATTAGTGAAAGAGGTTTTCCTCGCTGTAATCATTCCTCCTGTTCATACTGGATATTAAAAGATCCTTCAAATGTGCTTTCACTGGAAGTGATGGAGGATAAAATCCCCAGTGTGTCCACACAGTCATTTAAAAGTCTGTGTGAAGCTTCTATTCAGCTTCAGCAGTCTGAGTTAGTCATATCAAGTGGATATCTGACACATTTACAGTCTTTTTAGCATCAAATTCCCTCTTTGTGTTTCCTCGGACAGTGTTTCCCTGTTGAGCTGCAGGTGGAAGTATAGTAACAAAAAGAGGAACTTTGGCACTAAAAAGACTGTAACGTTGAAAGATATCTACTTGATTTGACTCATTTGGACGCTGAAGCTTCATATTAGCTTCAGATAAACTTTTAAATACATTTTTTGCACAGAAGGAGGACTGTGGATTTTGTCCTCTATCACTTCCATTGTAAGGTCATTATGAAGGGATCTTCTAATGGTCAGTATGAACAGGAGGAATGATTACAGCAAGAAAAACAGCTTTAATGTTCATTTGAGCTCCTGACTGTTGACTCTTCCTTTAAATTCAGTGAAAGCTTGATCATTATTTACTCCAACTGTGATCCTGAAACATGGCACCAAATCTAAACTGAATGAAACTAAAATGTTCTTGTGTCACCACAGTTAAGATTAATGGATGGGATGTATTTTAATAGACTGTTGATTAAAGGATCATTCTGGTTTATTATAATTTATTTTCATATTTTTGTCCATAATTTCTATCAGTAATAATAACTTTATATTCTTCAAGTTGTAACAAACAGGAATGATCCTCTGATCTAAGAAACCCTAAGAAATCTATCTAAGAAATATAGTAGGAGGTAATTGTTGTTGATGTTGTTGTTGATGTTGATGTTGTTGTTGTTGTTGTTGTTGTTGTGGTAGGAGAACCCCGGCTACAGAGGAGACAATGCAGAGCTCTCCGCCTCGGTGAGTGCAGCACTGAAGTTTAAAGAAAAGGCTGATGCATTCTGCCATCCAGTGTTTGTGTATCTTTTACAGGGGAGGCTGATTGATCAGTCAGATCCAAATTTCATTCTGGAAATTCAGTATTAAGTGGTTTGTATAGATGAATCCTGCTGGTAGGCAGAAGTAAACAAGCCTCCATCACTGCAGTGTTACCTCAGTCATAAAGCAGCATATAACACTGTAATGTTTGTGAAGGATTTCACTTTTTTAAGCACTTTTGCCAATAAATCTGTTACGGAAATCCTGTATAACTGCTTACAAATTAAAAACATAGTCAACAAATGCCATTAAGATTGTAATCAACAACTTAATATGTTCCAGTTTTGGGAGAGTCTCGACAGACAGATACAACCTGCAAAGAGAGGATCACATGACCAATGAGGGTAGTCGAGCTAATCCTCTCTAGACAGTTTTACTTATTTTCCAAAGTCAGTTGTGTTTTGTGCTTCTCGGCCATTAACCTTCTTTTACTGTACAACTATAAAAGCTACAGAAAACTAGCGTCCTTTCAGCTGTCTCTGTCAGTCACGTGACCCCTGCAGAAGCTTTTTGGTAGTTTTACTGTATCAGCTCGCTAGCAGCAGTGCTAGCTCAACTACTCTCGTCGGTCAGGTGATCCTTTCCTTGCAGGTCACAGCTGACATCGAGAGTCCTCCGGTCCAGGTTGAACAGACAGCTACATGTGTTTTCTGTCCCTTTTATCAGTTAGGGTTAGGGTTAGGGTGAGGGGTTAGGGGTTAGGGTTAGGGTTAGGGTGAGGGGTTAGGGTTAGGGTTAGGGTTAGGGTGAGGGGTTAGGGTTAGGGTGAGGGGTTAGGGGTTAGGGTTAGGGTGAGGGGTTAGGGTTAGGGTGAGGGGTTAGGGTTAGGGTTAGGGTTAGGGTGAGGGGTTAGGGTTAGGGTTAGGGGTTAGGGTTAGGGTTAGGGGTTAGGGTTAGGGTTAGGGTGAGGGGTTAGGGTTAGGGTTAGGGTTAGGGTGAGGGGTTAGGGGTTAGGGTTAGGGTGAGGGGTTAGGGTTAGGGTTAGGGTTAGGGTGAGGGGTTAGGGTTAGGGTTAGGGTTAGGGTTAGGGTTAGGGGTTAGGGTTAGGGTTAGGGTTAGGGTTAGGGTTAGGGGTTAGGGTTAGGATTAGGGTTAGGGGTTAGGGTTACAACAACAAACTGACACTACGGAATAAACATGTTTCTTGGTGCATTCAAGAAACTCCCATGAACACTTCAACACTTGAGCCTCTTTATCCTTTTAGCACTTTGTTGATGGTTGCACTTTCTTGTTACTTCTTATACACTTGTCTACTTCCAGTTGTTTCGTATTTGAATAATATATATATAAAAGAAACAAAAATTATCCCTCAGTGCAGCACTCTCTCTCATTGCACTTGTACCTGGTCAGTTACCACGGCTTTGTACCACGACTCTTTCTGACTCACTGTCCTCTAATGCTTGATTTGATTTATCCAAAGCAACTTATAAGTTGCAACTTATAAGTTGCAACTCCTCCCATCATCTTTCATTCTGAGCAGCTTGCCGACAAACGACCGACGAGGGGCCGCTAAAGATGCCACCCCGCTGATCTCTGTTAGCTTGGTGCAAGCCTTACGTTTTCTGGTTGTCGTGTGTTTCAGATTTGTATGAAATGATTCATGTCTACTAATCACAATGACAGAAATCGAGAGTTTAATGATTGAAAGTAATTCCTGCTGGTTTAATGAGCGACTCCACACAGCACTTTGTGGAGGTCGGACGACAGCTACGTTCATGTTTCACATTCATGCTTTAAGACTGAAGAAGTCCCACATTCCCACAGACGACCTTCATCTGTCTACCGTGATGAACACAAACATCTCTGCTTTCACTGTCAGTTGTAATGTCTCCACTACTACTCTGACATCACAGGATTGGTGGTGACACGTGAATCAGTTGCTGGATTTGTCTGTATAGACTGAGTCCAAGAAAAGTCATGAATGTCAATTTGGAAGCAATTTCTCCCTCTCATACTCACCCTGACCTCTGACCTCTCTGCAGATGGATGGTAGTCGTAGCAACAAGCGCTCCCACGGTGAGAGGATCAAGTACAAGCTGGTAGCAGTGCCTCATGGGAATGACATCGCCTCACTGTTCGAGCTGGACCCGACCACGCTGCAGAAGACCGACTCGTTCGTACCACGGTAGGAACACTCTCCACTGCACGGTACTTTACACTGTGTGTACACTGTACACTTGTACTTTACACCACTGCAGATCATATTTACTACCTGTGGACGTTTCACAATAACAGATTATAGAGAATGACAGCAATTGTGTCAATTTTAGCCACTGTAAAACTTTTAATGTGAAAGAAAAATTGGATTACAGCTCCCGAAACTTTATGGGACTAAAAATGGGCGACTCTTCAACTCTACCTGGTCTTCATCAGGAAAATTGCCAACATGACAAAGGACAAGGTTTAAAATATATACGTAGGTACAAAATTGATTACAACGTGTTGACATTATAGTGAAGTGATCAAACAAAGATAGACTGTCAAAATTTAAAATATGTTCAAAATAGTTCACAGAATGCAGGTTTAATGCACGTCTGCGCTGGCCTCACTTCACTTCAGACCCAGAACTACCCACTTGGTTTAATTTAAGAACAAAAGACACAAAATTGAATAAAAACAACCGGCACAAAATAATTTAACAGGTTAGGATTACACAATACATCACACAATAAATTGAAAAAAATCCCAGGTAACATGAATTATGCTGCACATAGCCGAAAAGCTTTTAATATGAAACATTTGTGCAGGAAGTGTTGACTTTGATCGACGGTACCTTTACAGCGATCAAAAGAACGGCAAAGTAGAAAATGTGAATTAATTAGTGAGTGAAAACAGTATTTCTGTTCAAAGAGAAACTCATAGCAGCAGACAAGCAAACATAATGATGAATTTATCAAGTGATCCCTCTATGTTTGTTCTTGCTTTGCCAATATTTGAACTTTTATTTGACTAATACATAATGTGATATCAGGAGTCCCAGAATAAACCGTATTGTACACAAATATGACCTCATGCCTACCTCACCGAGCTGCAAAGCACCACAGAGCTGAAGAGAAACTGAACCGGCTGTCTTTCAGGAACTCGTACGTTCGTCTGAGACATCTGTGCACCAACACCTGGATCCAGAGCACCAACGTCCCCATCGACATCGACGAGGAGAGACCCATCAGACTCATGGTCAGTCTAAATATTTAAATCTGGAAACGTTAACAGCCATTGTTGCATAAACAAGTGAATCTAAAAACATGACAATGGGATACAAGAACACACATGACACAAGGAGAAAGAAAGGATGTAAAGAAGGGAAGAAGAAAGGAAAGGAGGTAAAGAAAAAAAAAAAACCTGAACTTTAGCCTCCAAACCAGAAGTAAAGTCAAAAAATGTATCTGCAAAAGTAGATTTAAGGTTATTAATAATCTTATTTCACGCTGTCTGACAGTATACAGAACATAAATATTCTGTATCATCTTGTTCCATCTCTTCATTGACGCTCTGTGATCTGTCCTCTGAGTTAAATGTGTCTCCGGGACCACATTTCCCCAAAATTCAGTCTGACAGATTTGCTATTTTTGGAAACTTTCTGATGTCTGATGTGTTAATTTTCTGTTGATCGACTAATTGATTAATCATCTAAAAGTCGCAGCTCTATGTGTGTGAGGTGTGTATGAACCTTTATGTCTCCTCCGGCTGCAGTTAGGAACGTGTCCCACCAAAGAGGACAAGGAGGCGTTCGCCATCGTCTCGGTTCCTGTGATGGAGATCAGAGATCTGGACTTTGCTAACGATGCCAGTGCCATGCTGAGCACCGTGGTTGACCAGTTCAACCAGGGCTTCATCAGCCAGAACGACCGTCGGTACGACACTTGACTAAAATGTATTAATGTCAATGAAAATAACTACGTTTGTTGTCACTGTTTTACTGTATGTAGATAAACACGATTTCAAATGAAAATACAAATTAGCATTTGAAGTAGATATTCAATGAGGTTTTTGTTTTTCAGGTTTGCCATCAAGCTGCTGGAGGACGTGGTCTTCTTTGTGGCCGACGTCATCAACAGCGGTCAGCCGGTCCTGGACGTCGCCATGACCAAAGCCAACCGAGAGAGACAGAAACTGATGAGAGAGCAGAACATCCTCAAACAGGTTTGATACAATTGTTACTCAGGGATCCAAAAATACATCACAGAGCAGAAACAGGAAATTCAAGTTCAACAAACAATTAAATGATTACCAACTAAATGACGCTTTGTGTTTGTGATTTCAGATCTTTGGCATCCTGAAGGCTCCCTTTAAGGACCGGGGAGGAGGGGAGGGGCCTCTGCTGCGTCTGGAGGAGCTGGCCGACCAGAAAAACTCTCCCTACCAGTACATGTTGAGACTCTGCTACCGAGTCCTCAGACACTCCCAGGAGGACTACCGCAAGAACCAGGTGAGGATGACGAGCAGAAGTAGGACGAGGAGGATAATGTGATAATGAGGATGACCTCCTTTTCCCAACTACATGCATCCAGTTAGCTGCGTCTTCCTCCTCCCTCCTCTGTGTATCGAATGGTGTCCCTCAGGGTTCCATACTAGGCCCATTACTTTTGTCATTTATGTAAATATTAGGGATGTCCCAATCAAGTTTTTTTGGTCCAGATCCGAGTCCTTTAATATCGGGGATCTCCTGATACAGAGTCCGATCTGATCCTTTAATTTACATATCAGCAAAACATATAAAATGATGATTTAATATGTATCTGACACATTAAAATAAAATCTGCAGCCTTCTTTCTTGAGCTACTTTTTTTTAATTTATGTATGTAATGGGACCGTGTACAGTGTTAAACAAAAATGTTACCATTTGATGTACTGTACCAGAGTTAGCTTATAGCTAATTTTCATCTGCAGACCCTTCGGCAGGTCACAATTAAAACATATAACACACAAAAACAGACAGAACACATAAAACAAAATACAAAGCTACACACAGTAGCACATCACACACACCCACAATGTCAACTAGAAATTAATAATGTAAGTTTGTCAAATTAAAGATTATTTGCGTTCATGAGTATTGATCCAAATCCTGACAGTTCTGGTTCAAAACTATTAACTATTATTATTAAATTATTGATCTGATATTAATGAGAGTTTAACTGGAGACTCCTAAAACCTCTGTGAGGAGATCCTCTAGAGAGAAGACGTCTCACTCGGTTGGAGCTGTTGGATCTACAGAAACACTCACAGTGGTGTTGGTGGAGTGGAGCTTCTTCCCTCACTAATTATCTTTGATTGTTTGATTCAGGTCTACTTTAAAATATCTGAAATAGTGCTGCAACTAACAATTATTTTCATTATGGACTAGTCTGTTTTCTTAATTAATATGTTAGTGTATGAAATGTGAAGAAGTTGTGAAATGATGTCCATCACAGAGGATGTCTTGTTGTCTTGTTTTGTCCAACCAACAGTTTGAAACGAAGATATTCAGATTACGATATAAAACAGAGAAAAACAGAAAAATCCTCACATTTAAGAGGCTGGAACCAGAGAGTTTTAAGCAATTTTGTTTGAAAAATGATTCAACAATGAATTGATTTTTTGAGTTTGAGTTAATTTATCGTACAGGTTTAAAACAAACAAATAGATACAAACAACAACAAAAAAAATGTACAGGGAGAAGAAAAAAGCCTGTCAGGCTTATTGATTACCTAAAAAAATATACACACATAAATGCTAGAAAAACAAAATCAGACTATTAACAAAAAGAAACAAAAAAACCCAAATAACTCTATAAAACCAAAATTAAAGCCTTTTAAAAAATCTGCACTAAAGGATTTTAAGGACGAATCAATTTTAACCCACTGAGAAAAGTAATTCCATAAATTTGTTTGTATCTGAGTGAAAATGGACCTCTGGTTGTCAGATGTTTGTGAAGATGAAGATGAAGATGATTGTCTGGTTGAGTAAGACCTGAAATGATCTGGAATATTTCCCTCCTTGAATTGTATCTTGTACATAAAAGTACATATTTGGAAAATGTTAACTTCAGAGATTGTGAGAAGTTGAGTTTCTTGAAACAGAGGAGCTGACGGAGAGCAAAGATTTGAACTGGTTGCAATTCTGACAAAGTGTTTTTGTAGAAGAAAGATTCTATGAAGATTAAATTGCAATATGAAAAGTGAGAATAAATTAAAAAGTAATAAAGAGCGTGAAGACACTGCTAACAAAAAGGCTTAATTTCCTAATTATACCAATAGATTTGGCTGCTTTTTCACTGACACAATCAACATCTTCTCTTCAGCTCAAGTTCTCGTCAATTAATATTTCAATTTTTTTTAAACTTTTTTTTTTAAACTTGTCGTTACACTCAAGTGAGATCCTAGATGAGTTTTGACAATATTTTTGTTTGCTTGACTAATCAAATAATCGTTTCAGCTGAGTAAGTTTTTGCTTCAAATTTATTGCTTTTACTTTTGATTAGATTGTTTTTAAAACTGAAATACATGTTTATGCATTTGGACCAAATATTATTTATGTTCTTTTATAGCGTGTGACCTTTGTTGTAGTCTGTTTATGTCTGTTTGAATGTTTTTATGATGCTGTCTTGATCAAGGCTCACTTGAAAATTGATGATGATGGTCCAGATGCTGAGAGCAAATATGAAGATGGTGATGAAGGTGATGCAAAAAGTTAAAGCACAAAAACAAAATGAAAAATAAACTCTCTCCTCCTCCTTCCTGCCTCCAGGAGCACATAGCGAAGCAGTTTGGCGTGATGCAGAGTCAGATCGGTTACGACATCCTGGCCGAGGACACCATCACCGCCCTGCTGCACAACAACCGCAAGCTGCTGGAGAAACACATCACCAAGACCGAGGTGGAGACCTTCGTCAGCCTGGTCCGCAAGAACCGAGAGCCCCGGTAAACATGGAGGGGGAGAAAAGAGGAGGGGAGGGAGGGAAGAGACGCTCACTGCTGTTTGTGATTTCTTACTTTTATATCAGACTTTGTTTTCAGTTTGTGTGTGTGTGTGTGTGTTTGCAGGTTTCTGGACTACCTGTCAGACTTGTGTGTATCCAACAACGTGGCAATCCCCGTCACACAGGAGCTCATCTGTAAATGTGTGCTGGACCCCAAAAACCAGGACATCCTCATCAAGACAGAGTGAGGACAGAAGGAGGGAGGGACGACCTTTAACCTCTCACTCATAATGATTTCTGCATCCTTTTAGATTATCTTAGTGCAGCGGAAGAAGCCTTCAGATCCTTTACTTAAGAAAAAGTACCAATACAGCAGTGTAAAAATAATCCATTGCAGATAAAAGTCCTGCATGAAAAATCCCACGAAAGTAAAAGTCCATAAGTATTATGAGCTTGATGTAGTTAAAGTATTGCAGTAAAAGTACATAAGTATTATGAGCTTGATGTAGTTAAAGTATTGCAGTAAAAGTACATAAGTATTATGAGCTTGATGTAATTAAAGTATTGCAGTAAAAGTACATAAGTATTATGAGCTTGATGTAGTTAAAGTATTGCAGTAAAAGTACATAAGTATTATGAGCTTGATGTAGTTAAAGTATTGCAGTAAAAGTACATAAGTATTATGAGCTTGATGTAGTTAAAGTATTGCAGTAAAAGTACATAAGTATTATGAGCTTGATGTAGTTAAAGTATTGCAGTAAAAGTAGTGGTTTGGTCCCTCTGACTGATATATTATTATATATGACATCATTAGATTATTAATAGTGAAGCATCAGTGTTAGAGCAGCATGTTACTGTTGTAGCTGCTGGAGGTGGAGCTAGTTTACACTACTTTATATACAGTTAGCTAGTTTAGTCCAGTGGTTCCCAACCTAGGGGTCGGGCCCCTCCAAAGGGTCAGCAGATAAATCTGAGGGGTGGTGAGATGATTAATGGGAGAGGAAAGAAGAAAAAACAAAGTTCTGATACACAAATCTGTTTTCAGTTTTTGGACTTTTTCTCTAATCTTTGATTTTTGCTGAAATATTGGATCATTTGAACATTTATTGAAATGAAAGCATGTGAGAAGTTTAGAGGGAAAAAATCACTATTTGGTCTCAGTCATGAATGTATTCAAAACATCTGTTTCATTTTGTAAGGTAACAGTGAGTTTTTCCAGGTTTGACTGTAGGCTGAACCATTTATTCCTGTCTTCCCAGTGCAGTAAGATGACTTTTTTTGCGAAACTTAATGAAATGAAGAGAAAGTGGGTTGATGTTAATAACAGAGAGATCACCAAGCAAGCATAAGGCAGTATAAATGATGCTTTTAATGTAAACATGTTACATTTTCACTTGATTTCTGCACAGACGTCGTGTCCCCAAAGAGGTGCCCCATGGAGGTGGTCAGGGAGAATACATGGATGACTATGGAGACGAAGACGAGGTAGAACTGTCTGCATATCTGTCTGTTTTAATCTTAGCTGGTGGGTCAGTCGTTACAACTTCAGGCTGTGCAGTTAAACAGTATTAAACTATTTTAAATTGTAGTGGAGATCTTAAAGCAGAGGCTCGTTCATCAACAGCAGCAGTGTTAGAGTGGGGAAACAGTCAGTAAGTTCACACTATTAACTCATTCATTATTTACCAGACTGGATTTCCTTATGATAAACTGTATATTTTATATTTTACACTACTACATATTTTAGTATGTAGTAGATTTTGAACATTGTTAAAACATGTTAAGACCAGGAAATATTCTAATAAATTGCTCTGTTTTTGTGGTCATTGTATTCATTTTGTTTGCATTTGTAGTTTTAAAGAAGTAGTTCAACTTTTTGGGAAATACGCTGATTCAGTTTCTTTCTTAGAATAAGATATCAAAGGTTTGATATCCACTTTCTTAATCTCAGAGAGAAAGAAAAGAAGAGTATTTCCTAAAATGTTGCTGTAACAAGTGAAGCTGAAGATGATCATCTCTCTCTAATCAGTTTGTTTCTGTTCCTGTAGGTGTGGCTGTTGTGGACAGACAAGACCAATGAGAAACAGGAGAAGAGCATCAGACAGCTGGCTCAGGAGGCGAGGCAGGGAAACGCTCACGATGAGAACGTCCTTACCTACTACAGGTAGACACACTGAGGGTAGATTTTGCTTCCATGTTTCAGGGATCATAGTTGGAGTAAATAATAGTCAAGGTTTTATTGAATTTAAAGGGCGGGTCAACAGTCAGGAGCCCAGATGAACAGTGAAAGCTGTTTTTCTTGCTGTAATCATTCCTCCTGTTCATACTGACCATTAGAAGATCCCTTCATAATGACCTTACAATGGAAGTGATGGAGGACAAAATCCACAGTCCTCCTTCTGTGCAAAAATGGATTTAAAAGTTTATCTGAAGCTAATATGAAGCTTCAGCGTCCAAATGAGTCAAATCAAGTAGATATCTTTCAACGTTACAGTCTTTTTAGTGCCAAAGTCCCTCTTTTTGTTACTATACTTCCACCTGCAGCTCAACAGGGAAACACTGTCCGAGGAAACACAAAGAGGGAATTTGATGCTAGAAAGACTGTAAATGTGTCAGATATCCACTTGATATGACTAACTCAGACTGCTGAAGCTTAATAGAAGCTTCACACAGACTTTGGCCTCCATCACTTCCATTGAAAGCACATTAGAAGGGGATCTTTTAATATCCAGTAGCAGTATTTCCATTAACCTAGTTTTATGTGCATTTTGATGTATTGCATTAAAAAAGCTTAATGGAAATGCCAAAATTCAGGAAAAAAAACCTCCTCAATTTCGCTAAAAAGGTTTTATGCTCACTTGAAGTGGATTTTGGAGATGTCGAAGAAGAGTTTATGCGCAAAATGGATTATGGAAACACATTTGTCGAATAAATAACGATGTAACGAATGTTTAACTCACACGACTGATCGTCTGTTTCTGCTCTCGGCGTCTCCAGATAACATGAAGCATGGCCAATACTAGCTGACATGAAAGAACAATTACAACTTACCCAATTGAAACAATTTCCTGAAGGCTTCTCTCCATTTGTCTCTCGTCAAGGCAATATAACTATTTGTTTTGTTTCCGCTTGGCAACCTCTACTTCTTCTACTGTTTACCGGCAGATTATTTAAGCCTATACCGCCATCCACTGATGAAACTATGTGTTGCGTAGCCTAGTGTATTCGCTTCAAACCAGTTGATGGAAACGCACCTAATTTGCATTTTCCTTTTTGTGACATTTCAAAAGTTTGCTTAAAATTATCTTGCAAATCTAATGGAAACACGGTTATTATGAACAGGAGGAATGATTACAGCGAACACATATTTCACTGTTTATAATGGTGTCTCTAATGGTGTGTTTAGACAGAAGGTGAAGCAAATTTTTCACGTGATGCGATTACATACAAAGTCAATGCAAAACCTTGAGTAGATGCAAAATTTTCTGCGGGCAACGCGATTAGAGGCGAGAAGGCATCCGTGTGAGTTGAAAATGTTCCAACTTCAGTGAAAAAAAATTCATACGTATCACAGGACTTTATGCATGTTCTTCATAAATGTACAGAGGAGAGGGGGGAAAGGAGAGAGACTGGAGGGAAAGAACAGAAAAAACCAGAGTCTCTGGTGAGTTCTGAGTTCAGTCAGAGGCTGAACTGAACATAAACACACAGAAACTCTCCTGAACACAGAAGGTGCATGCCATTGCTAGCTGGCTTACAGCTAATGTTCAGTAATGTATTTTGGCTGTCTGGAATGAATAAACATAGATGATCCAACAATGAAACTCCCACAAGTAACTTGAGGCAAAAATTTGCTTTGTGTTCTGTCTGAACAGTCCATTAGAGAGTCTATAGATGAAATTGACATTTCTAAAACTAAAAGATTATTAAAAAAAAGAGGATGTCCACTGTTTGATATATATGTAACAGTTACAAACAGTCCTGTTTGTAGCAGTAAAGGAAACATCAGGGGGGTCTCCAAAACCACTCATGCTATAGGGACCATGAACATCCACTGCTGGTCAAATTTCATGTAAATGTGACCAACACCAGCAATATTCAGATTAAATCCAGTAAATCACTGATTCTCTGTCTGTCTTTGGATGTCCTCAGGTACCAGCTGAAGCTCTTTGCCCGGATGTGTTTGGACCGTCAATATCTGGCCATAGACGAGATATCCAAGCAGCTGGACGTGGAGCTCATCTTCCTCTGCATGATGGACGAGACGCTGCCCTTTGACCTCCGGGCGTCCTTCTGTCGCCTCATGCTGCATGCCCACGTGGACCGAGACCCTCAGGAGCTGGTGACTCCCGTCAAGTTTGCCCGCCTCTGGACCGAGATCCCCACCTCCATCACCATCAAAGAGTTAGTTGCTTTTAAGTATTCCTTGAGAATTGTTATTGGAGTTATGAGAAGCGACGATTCTTATCCCACCTGATCGGTTTTGTTGAGTTGATGAAGAATGAAGCCTGGATAGCTCAGTCGGTAGAGCATCAGACTTTTAATCTGAGGGTCCAGGGTTCAAGTCCCTGTTCAGGCAAAGTAATCCCATCTGTTATCCATGTTCACATTGTGAACACAAGAGTTCAACCAGCAACTGCTGCATCTTCATTCTGAAGTATCTTAAAGTGTCACTGACACCCACTAGATGCTTCAACTGACTCCAAGTCAGGACACCTGAGCTTAAAATAAAATTTGATGTACAAATGAACTTCAGAGATAAATGAAAATGTTCTTGCATGAGGTTCCGTGTGTTTAACTAAACAGGCACCTTCTTTGTTTCCTAGTAAACACCAGAGGACACCTTTAAGAGTCTTAAACTGAATCCAAATGTCTACTCTCATGCATGTGAACTGAGTCCTCATAGAGTTTAGTCATACCTACCATGATGTGTTTGAAGTAAAGATTATAAATTTCTTGCAAACCAGCAGCCAAAAGAAATATACTGTCAAGCCAGTACCTGGTGTATTATTATATGATTTGGGATCTGGATTCAGGATGAGTCCTCAGATTAGAGTCTTCATAGAGCCTGGATAGCTCAGTCGGTAGAGCATCAGACTTTTAATCTGAGGGTCCAGGGTTCAAGTCCCTGTTCAGGCGAAGTAATCCCATCTGTTATCAATGCTCACATCATAAACTCAAGAGATTAACCAGCAGCTGCCATGTCTTGAGTATCTTAAAGTGTCACTGACACCCACTAGATGCTTCAACTGACTCCCAGTCAAAAAAACTCAATTTGATGTGGAATACTTGTACAAATGAACTTCACAGAGAAAAGAGTTTTGGGAGAAAGAAAAATGAAGATGTTTTTGCATGAGTTTTGGTGACACTTAATTTAAACAGACACATTCTTTGTTTCCAAGTAAACTCCACAAGACATCTTTAAGAGTTTTAGACTGAATCCAAATGTCCACTCTCATGCAGACTTGTGGACAAAAGGCCTTAAGTCTTCACAGAATTCAGTCGTACCTACCGTGATGTGTCTGAAGTAAAGATTATAAATTTCTTGTAAACCAGCTACTTAAAGAAATATACTGTCAAGCCAGTACCTGGTGTGTTATTATATGATTTGGCATCTGGACTCAGCATGAGTATTTCCTCCAGAGGAAAGTTCACATGGAGCCCGGATAGCTCAGTCGGTAGAGCATCAGACTTTTAATCTGAGGGTCCAGGGTTCAAGTCCCTGTTCGGGCGAAGGAGTCCAACCTGTTAACTCAAGAGATCAACCAGCTGCTGTCATGTCTGGAGTGTCTTAAAGTGTCACTGACACCTGCTGAATGCTCCACCTGACATTTGATGTGGAATACTCGTATAAACAAACTTCACTGAGAAAAGTGAAAGAGTTTTGGTAAATGAAAATCTTCTTGCATGAAGTTCAGTGTGTTTTGGTTACACTTAATTTAAAGAGAAACTATCTTTGTTTCCCAGTAAACTCCACAGGACACCTTTAGGAGTCTTAGACTGAATCCAAATGTCCACTCTATGCAGACTTGTGGACTGAGTCCTCATGGAGTTCAGTCACACCTACCATGACGTGTCTGAAGTAAAGATTATAAATTTCTTGCAAACCAGCTACCAAAAGAAATATACTGTCAAGCCAGTACTTGGTGTGTTAGTATATGATTTGAGTATTTCCTCCAGAGAAGCTTTGTCATGGAGCCTGAATAGCTCAGTCGGTACAGCATCAGACTTTTAATCTGAGGGTCCAGGGTTCAAGTCCCTGTTCAGGTGAAGGGATCCCATTTGTTAATTCAAGAGATCAAGCAGCAGCTGATCTCCCAGTCAAAAAGCCTCAATCTGTGGAATACTCGTACAAATGAACTTCACAGAGAAAAGTCAAAGAGTTTTGGGAGAAAGAAAATGTTCTTGCATGTGTTTCTGTTGTAAACAGAAACTATCTTTGTTTCCTAGTAAACTCCACAGGACACCTTTAGGAGTCTTAGACTGAATCCAAATGTCCACTCTCATGCAGACTTGTGAACTGAGTCCTCATAGAGTTCAGTCGTACCTACCATGATGTGTCTGAATTAAAGATTATAAATTTCTTGTAAACCAGCTACCAAAAGAAATATACTGTCAAGCCAGTACCTGGTGTGTCAGTATATGATTTGGGATCTGGACTCAGCATGAGTATGTCCTCCAGAGAAAGCTTCTCATGGAGCCCGGATAGCTCAGTCGGTAGAGCATCAGACTTTTAATCTGAGGGTCCAGGGTTCAAGTCCCTGTTCAGGCGGTAAACCTTCATCTTTCCAGTTTGATCTGGGTTTTGGGTATCTCCTGTCTCTCCTATTTGTAGAACTGATCTGATGTACAGAAACACCATGAAGTTTGAAGTAGAGTGTTTCCTTCAACCACAAGAAACAATTGACATTTACCAGACAGACCTTTGACAAATGTTTATATGGTCAAAGGTCATATTTTTAGCTTTTACTTTTTTGTTTGATTATTCTGGTGTGTGTGATCCTCAGTTATGACTCCAACATGGACGACAGCAGAGACAACAAGAAGAACCGTTTCTCCAACACCATGGCGTTCATGGAGGAATATCTCAACAACGTGCTGCATGACGAGCTGCCATTCCACAATGAGGAGAAGAACAAACTCACATATGAGGTCAGATATCGGCCTCTTCTCTCCTCCTTCTACAACTCTCTCCATCCATCAGTCTTTTCATCTGTAATCACTTCACTCACTTTGTCGTCTCCAGGTGGTGAGTTTGGCTCGACATTTGATCTACTTTGGTTTCTACAGTTTCTTTGAGCTGCTCAGACTCACCAGAACGCTGCTCGGCATCATCGACTGCAGACCAAACCCCGCACATGCAGGACTCTTATTCAACGATGACGGATCAGGTACTGTTTGTTCTGTTACTGTTAACCTGATGCAGAGGTTTTCAAGTCGTGAGGGAGCTGAAGGGAAGAAGGTGTGAGCAACAATTTGCCTCAAAAACTCTACTTTGAGTCATAACTCAAAGTCAAATCCGAACACACAGACATGATACATGTAATTTAACTATTGAGCCCTCTTAGAATTTCTAGTAAAATGCTTTGTTTTTGGTTATTTTTTTGTTGTCAACAAATCTCATGTTTGGATCCAAACTAACTATGAACTGATCCACTAATAAATATTACATGTGTATCAAAGCCTGATATATCTTATTCCTCCATTGTTGTCCAAAAACTATTAAAAACATGTCAGTGAGCCACACTGCTGCACTGGGTGACATGTTCCTTCATCATGAAGAGTTTGGCCCCGTTAGTTTGTTTAGAAACGGCTCCAAAGACGAATAA
Source organism: Thunnus maccoyii (assembly GCF_910596095.1). Classification (NCBI taxonomy): domain Eukaryota; kingdom Metazoa; phylum Chordata; class Actinopteri; order Scombriformes; family Scombridae; genus Thunnus; species Thunnus maccoyii. Next base: position 33,836,309 of record NC_056536.1, read on the forward strand.
CAGCATCATGTTTTCAGTCTCAGGAGAGTAGTTCTGTGTAAGGCAGACGCCACTGAGCATGTGCAGGAATGCGGTTCTGTTCTACAGCTTCACTAGCTTGGTCTGCTACATATCACAACCTCTGGACTTTGCATTGAAGTTCTTATATAATATATATATGATACATTTATAATGTGGCATAAAGTCAAGAGGTTGTGATATGTCACACAACAAGCTAGTGAAGCTGTAAACAAAGTATAGAATGCTTGTTAGCTTAGCATGCTAGCTGGTTTAATGTCCTGTTTGTTGTTTGGTTTAGTTGGTGGTTCAGGCAGTGTGCTGGTTACCATAACATGCTGTTAGCATGCTAGTTAGCTTAGCCCTGCTGGTTAGCTTAACAGGTTGGTAACAGTCAATGTTAGTATGATATGAACAGTGGCAAGCTAGTCTAGCAGCTCTGGTTTGGACCAGTAAATGTCACAAATTTCAAGCTTAGAAATATGGAGTATGAATGAGAAAATACAGTCAGAACTTAATTAGGAACAGCTGTTCAATCTAATGTAATCCAACACAACAGCTCTGCCATGAATTCTACTTTAATGAAGCTTATTCATTTTCAGTTTTTGTTGATATTGTCAGAAAGGTGATGATTCTACTTTATTATTGAGGTTGTAGTGGTTGGTGGTGTACTGGAGTGCACACCTCATTAACATACACGTGGGGGACAAAATATTAGGAACACTTTTCAATGCATATTACTGTATTAAGCATCACAGTGCAAGTAACAAAAATTACTTTTTTAAAATAATGATGACTTTGTTAAATTTCCCCAGCTCTCTGAATATACTGTAGGTCACATGATGTATGACCATGTTTCATAACAGTTACATGGCTCTTCTTTTGAAATAATTAATAAATAATACAGGACATGACTTTGTTGTTCTTACCTTGTCTGTCTGTCTAAAGGGAAAAATGTGAAGCGCTCCATACACGGGATGGGTCAGATGATGTCCACCATGGTGCTCAACAGGAAGCAGTCCTTATTTGGTGGTCCAGGAGCCCGAGGGGCGGGGTTGGGGGCGGGACTTGTACTTGAAGGACAGAGAGGCAGTAAGGACAGTATAGACAAGATGGACCTGACAGTGATGGACACCAAGCTGAAGATACTAGAGATATTACAGGTAACCAATATTAAACTGATGAGATTCTGGAGGAAGTGATGAACCAGTGAATGAGCTCCATATTGCCCCAGCATTAGCGAACAGAGGATTTACTTAACAGATTATTTTAATTTGAAAAAGTTTCTTACTGCAGCTGAAATTGAACTCAACTCTCATCCTCATCAGTTCATCCTGAACGTTCGTCTGGACTACCGCCTCTCCTTCCTGCTGTCCGTCTTTAAGAAGGAGTTTGTGGACGTTTATCCCATGGCTGACGCTGACGCCACCACTAACATGGAGCACGCAGGTAAAGAGACGACACATGCATTTTGGGTTTTTAGAGCTTTTAACTTAACATACAGACACAACAGACAGACAGAATGACACTTTCTCCAGTTGCTGATTAATTAAACTTTTAAGTGTGTTACTTCTGAGTCTCGAATAGTTTTTTTCTCCAGTTCTTACAGTCTCCAGTTTTTTCATTACAGTTTTTTATGATTGGTTATATGCACAGTTCATTACTAAGTCCACATGTTGAACTTTACCAACACAAAGCTGCACACAGCAGCTCATTTTACACAAAATAGCAAATCCTTCCTTCAGACACAACACAACAACTCACATGTCAACCAGACACACACTGAGATAAAAACACTAACAACAGGCAGCACGTGAGGATCTTTTTATGGCCGTCTGTGAAGTTACATCACTGTTTTACTGTGTAAATGTAGTTTTAATGGTTGATAGTGTATAAATGTGTATATAGTGTAAATACAGTCAGATGTGTAGCTCTCTATAGATCATAATAGACAGAACAGAATAACAGAAATGCAGCAGGAAAACTTTCAGTGGGCTTTATTTCTTTTATTACAGCACGTCTTGTTTTTTGGTTGAATCTAGATGTATTTCAGTGTGGTTATGACTGGATGTAAGTGTGTAAAATGTGCTGCAGATCCACAGAGTTTTGTTGCTTGTTTGTGTTTGAGTGAGAAAAGTATTGAGGACATTTGAAGGCTGTAGTCACTGAATGCTTTCTGTGTGAAAACAATGCAAAACTGTTTTATTTAAATTATTGTTGTTTCGTCAACTGTGTGAAGAGTTTTAACATGTGGACTCAGTGTTGAACAGTGCAGGTAACCAATCTTCACTGAAATACGTGTTTCCTGCTTTGGAACTGCTTATCTCCATCATTGTCTCACATCTTTTTATGGCACCTAAATAACATTTCTCCAAAAGAATTATTATCTGGCATTTTCAAAGTGCATTCCCGTGCTCTATCTTGACACACATCCTGCAGCGTCTGGTAAAGGTGTGTGTTATTACTTTTCCCAATGCTTCCAGACGTCCCAGTCACCATGGAAACAACAGGTAGAACCCAGATAAACTCTTAAATTTGTCAGTTTAGAGTAAAAATGTAATAAATCTAGAGGCTTTGTTTACACCACAAGTCTTTTTCCACCCATTTCTTTTATTTTTAACCCCTAAATCTAAATCTTTTTCCTGTGTTTAACTATGAAAGCAACCTGTGTACGTGTGTGAATAAACTCAAACCACATTACTGTTTGTCCCTCCTCAGCCACCATCAACCTGCAATATATTGGGGAGCAGGCGGAGGCCATGTTTGGAGTCGGGTATGTAATGCTGACACATGTACATGTTTTATTCAGATAAAAAGATACAAATTAGACTAGTGATTGATGCAACACAAAGAGTGTCATTTATTTATAAGATGTCCTTGTGGAGAATATGTAACAAAAACATCAAGAGAACCCAAACAAAAAATGGTGGAACATGAACGTACCATAAAATGCAAAAAAGAGATCTATTCAGTAAAAGCACATTTTATGGAAGTAGTAATATCTGGGAATTGAGAAGGTACGTTTGTCAAAGAGAGGAGAGGATTTGGAGAAATTGCTCCTTCAGAGGGAGACGTTCAGGATTTGTAGGCTTTAATGAGGGTTAAATGGTGAACTAGACCTGAAGTCATTTTTGTGGGTTTTTTTGGGTCATATTTGTTCTCACATGTAAAAGAAATTGTTCATAGATGGATGTTTTGTGTTTAATAATGAAATAATTGATTGGGACTATTCATAAATGTCAAATGGTGCCTGTGTGTGTGTGTGTGTGTGTGTGTGTGCAGTAAGGGGAACAGTATCCTGGAGGTGGATGACGAAGGCGGCCGTATGTTTCTGCGGGTGCTGGTCCACCTCACCATGCACGACTACCCTCCTCTTGTGTCTGGAGCCCTGCAGCTGCTCTTCAGACACTTCAGCCAGAGACAGGAAGTGCTGCACACCTTCAAACAGGTACACAAACACACACACATGAACACATTCACAATCTATACAATCAGACTTCTTTTTGCAAGCAGCGGAGTTTCTGGTGGAGTTTCTAATATAGTTTTGGGTTATTTTATTGACATTTTACTTATTTTACAGCATATTGAATACATGTTTGCAGCTGGTTTAGATGGTAACAGATGCTTTGTGGCTCTCTGTGACCACTCATTTTAAATAATAATAAACTTAATTTGTGTAGCACCGTTCATGCATGAAGTGCAGCTCAAGTTATTTCATGTTTTTAATTGCTTCTGAAAATGTATTTTTACCTTATTCCCTTATTCAATTTGGGTAAATTTGTCTGTGTGTGTTTGTTTGTGTCTTGTAAAGCACTTTGCAATCTGTAGTTTTGGTAAATGCTTTATAAGTGAACTTAAATATTATATTATTACACAATATAATAACTTGGCACGTAAAGATAAGAGGCTGGCGTGAGACGACCACCAACAATAAGAAACAATCTGATACATTTTCCCCTAAAGTCTCACTTTTCTAAACAAAGCACTTCACAATAACTGAGGAAGGGAAACAAAATGTCAAGAACACAGAAGGAGAGTAACAAAAAAAAAACAAGCCACTGTCAGCAGAACACTGATATTAAAATCTCCAAAATGTTTCTCTGTGCATCTGCAGGTCCAGCTGCTGATCTCGGCTCATGATGTGGAGAACTACAAGCTGATCAAGGCGGATCTGGATCGCCTCCGGACGCTGGTGGAGAAATCTGAGCTGTGGGTGGAGAAGAAGAGCACAGGAGGAGGAGACGGGAAGAAGGAGAAGAAAGAGAAAGGAGAGGTAAGGAGGAAGAACATTATTTACACACAATTTTGTGCGTTCGGCTGGTTGGTGTTTGTCCGTCTCGGCCAAGTATCTGGAGCATTTCCACTCAGGTTTTTTTATGTGCAAATTGAAAATGTGAATAAAAACAGGCGGATGGAAATGCACGCAAATAAAAAAGACAAAGGAGTTCAAGGAGCACGGTAAAACGAGAAGAGCAGTATCATCAGCATATAGCTTTAGTTTGACAAAGGAATTTCAATTTAAAGGGAGCTGAAGTTAATGCTCAATCTTCATAATTAATGATCATAGACTTCCATTCTTTTTTCATGACTCATGTTTTCATGGCTGTGTGACATTTCAAGCTGCTGTAAATAACAGTACAATTAACTGCATCACTAACTAGCTAACTGAAAGTCACCGCTTATTCCAGCACAACAAAAGTTTCTCTTGGCAGAAGGGTAACATGTATTAATATTCTGAATATTACTGAACTAACTACTAAACTAAAACAAAATAATGTATTACATATCTTGGTTTTTGAGCTTCCTGTACGTTGGTGTGGGGCTTGCTGGTGTCTGACCTGGCTAAGGTTTAACGACATGGTCCTGGGTTCAGATTTGGCTTGAGACTTTTGTTGCATGTCTCACTGTCCTTACTCTCTCTTTATTGTGTCTTTCTGCTGTGACATAAAGGTGCAATGCTCCAAAAATGTCTTTATGTTCAGCAGTGTGTTTTATTAATGTTTTTTCTAAATGCCATACACCTTATACACACTTGTACTGCATATCAAACTACTATTACAACAACCTAACAAGCAATAAGACTGAAATATTTTGTTTTTGTTCATGTTAGCTGTTTGCTGTTTGAAAGGCCAGTTTATTTTGTTTGTTTGTTTTCATGACAAACAAAGCAAACAAAGTTGTTTTTTCTGTAATTTGATTGACAGTCTGTACAGCTGCCTGTCTGCTCCTACCTTTCATGGACATTGCTAGTTAGCTTTGTAGAAAGATTACGTCTCCATTCTTAGTTCCACCTGCAAAGCTCTGATTGCTCAATTATTCCTCCAACCGGGGAAACAGGTGTCAAACACAATCCCAGACTAATTTGAATTGCTGAACGAATCGGAAATGTGGACGGCGATTCGGATGTCTGGAAGGAATCTAGTAAAACATAAGGAACGCAAAAGACCCAAAAATGAAGAAAGGGCTTTCTGTGTGGCGAAACCAAAGACTTATTGTAGGAATTAATCCTAACAAATTAACTTATTTAAACATTTCTGTCAGAAAGTGTTTAAAGAAATATCAAGAAGAGGTTGCTTTTCTTGCAGAAATAAAATACTTGTTTTCATATTAAAATGAATTTTCATTTGCATACCCTGTTTGTCACCACAGATGCATTCAATTTGCAGAAACCGCGTGCAGCCCAAAATTCAGCACTTTGTGGACTGTATTGGCATCTGTGTCGTACTTACTTTTCTTTATTTCTGAACATTTTTGCCTTTATTTGACAGTCTGAAAGTGCAGAAAGACAAGACATAGGGGTAGAGAGAGGAGGCCCTGCAACAGTGATCAAACCATGGACGTTGCGTTTATGTGGCATGCGTCTTAACCAGTGTGCGACTGTGGCACCTGTGAATTTGAATTTAAATGTTGAGGTCAGAAACACAGATGATGCCTTTAACATCAGAGTGGTTCTTAACAAAAGAATGACTAATCACGGTGAAGGCACCCTAAAAAGACAAGTTAACAGTTCGATCAAGTTCATCTTAAAACAACATTATTGTGTATTTAAAATACAATCAAACAGACTGCTAGTGTTGCAAATCTCCTCTTACAAGAGCACAAGAAAACAAGGATACAAGGAAACTACGTATGACACTTCACATAAATGAAGCTTTAGTTTCAGTTCAGCAGAACACCGAAGTCAAGCTTCCATAAACTGATTGGTATCACTTGTTTCAGTCATACGCAGCATCAGTGGTTTCTTCATCAGCTGACTAGCAACATCCAATCATATTCATGCAGCTGTACAGCATTTGTTGTCTCAGTGTTAAAGGACAGCTTCACAATATTTCCATTCTGTCCTAAAACATCAGTCAGGAGCCCAAAACAAACAGTGAAACCTGTTTTTCTCGCTGTAATCATTCCTCCTGTTCATTCTGACCATTAGAAGATCCCTTCATAATGACCTTACAATGGAAGTGATAGAGGACAAAATCCACAGTCCTCCTTCTGTGCAAAAATGGATTTAAAAGTTTATCTGAAGCTAATATGAAGCTTCAGCGTCCAAATGAGTCAAATCAAGTAGATATCTTTCAACGTTACAGTCTTTTTAGTGCCAAAGTCCCTCTTTTTGTTACTATACTTCCACCTGCAGCTCAACAGGGAAACACTGTCGGAGGAAACACAAAGAGGGAATTTGATGCTAAAAAGACTGTAAATGTGTCAGATATCCACTTGATATGACTAACTCAGACTGCTGAAGCTGAATAGAAGCTTCACATCAACTTTTAAATGACTGTGTGGACACACTGTGGATTTTATCCTCCATCACTTACATTGTAAGCACATTTGAAGGATCTTTTAATAGCCAGTATGCCCTCTTTCTCTGTTCATATGGACACCTTACTGCTGTTTTAAGACACACTGGAAACAATGTGAACCTGTCCTTTAAGCTTGATTTATTAGATACAACATTTATACTCTAATCTGTTGAATTAGTTTGATTTGTGACGTAAGTGTGTATAATGTAGTACTGTACCCAAAGAACTGCATATGCTGTCTTACCCTCTGCATCCTGCAGGGGGCATTAGAGGAAACAACACCTAAGAAGGACAAACTGGAGAAGAGCAACGAGAACTACCAGAAAGTCAAAGAGGTCAGAAAACTATTCTGTCTTCATTTTAAATGTTTTAGAAATGTTTTCTTCATCTTTGGTGTTGAACATTTCCCAGAGATCACCTGTCAATCAATCAGTGTGGGCGGGACTGTGATGTTTCTTTCCTTCATGAGTTCCTGTAGGTGGCGTTCTTGTCTTTGTCTCTTCAGCAATGTTGGCTTTCACTACTCCAGATAATTTTGTTTATTTATTACAAATGCAGAGGAAAATTAAAGGATACATTTTATACATATATTCAAAGACTTACCAGTGGCTTTCATCATTACTTATGTCCATACTGGCTGTGAGGTTCTTCCCTCCTAACATGACTGCACTCTAAAAAGATGGAGGACAAAATCTGAAGTCCTCGTGTATGAAAACACGTTCAAAAGTTCCACCAATCAAAACAATTATTGACCTTTTCTTTCACATGGTCGATTTTGACTTTCAAGTGTGCAGTTGTTGCCTCTAAATGTCTTGTGAATGAGTTCAGCTTTCAAACAATCTGTGTCTTTTAATCACAAGCTTTTAAAGCAGGTGTCACAAACTGTTCACTTTAGAATTAAATTGTCTCAGTCAGTTTTTATCTCGTCCGTCTTACTGCTAAAAGCCTCAGCTCTTGAAGCACGCCGTTGTTTGATGCTCCAAAGTAATCATCTTTTCATCCTCCCAGTCCTGTGACTAGAGCTGCAACTATTAGTCAATTCATCAATTGGTTGCCAACTATTAAATTAACTATTAACTATTTTAATAATCAATTCATAATTTCGAGTCATTTTTTAAGAAGAAATGTCCAATTTATCTGGTTCCAGCAACTTAAATGTGAATATTTTCTGGTTTCTTTAGTCCTCTATGACAGTAAACTGAACATCTTTGTGTTGTTGACAAAACAAGATATTTGAGGACATCATCTCAGGCTTTGGGAAACACTGATCGACATTTTTCACCATTTTCTGACATTTTATGGACCAAACAACTAATCGATTCACTGGAAAAATAATCGACTCTACTTGTGACTTGGCCAAAGGTGTTTCAACTTGCATCCTCATCGGTCATCTTGCCTGAAGTTAGAAAATGAAAGTGGATATCTTTCAAAGTTCCAGTCTTTTTAGTATTAAATCCCCTCTTTGTTGGATAGTAACACAAGTTAGCTGTTTCCATCCTGCTTCCAGTCTTTATGCTAAGCTAAGCTAACCACACCGCACTCTACTGAACACACAGACATGAGACTGATATCCATCTGAACTGCTTACTCGCAGAAAGACAGAATAAAAGGCATATTTATCAAAATGTTGAACTATACCGTGAAGATTTTCTTAAACATACATATCACGCTGAAGTCATATTGGCTTTTTCTCATTTTAAACAATTTTTGGATGCTTTCAATCAGTGATTTATTTTTGACTTTATACAAAGTTTGAGTCAGTGGGTTAACTGGTTATTGATAAAATGTTCTCTTTTTGTTGTATCTAAATTGTATTTGTTTTTTATGTACTTCCTCTTCCACACTGTTAGTAATGTATGGAACTATAAGTGAACAGTATTAAGTGTATAAAGAAATTAAGAAAGATTTAAGAAATCCTTGATTTTATACAGTATTGCAACAGACTTAAACATTTTTGCTTTCACATAATTTGTATGTGTGTATTATCTATTATTACTGCCAAACATTTGATTTCATTTATAACAAGCATATTTTGTGAATTTAATGTGGTTTATGTTAATTTGCATTGTTAGTTTGTTAAAATCAAACCAACTCTTTCTCAACAGTATCCAAAAGTTGTTACCATAGCAATCATCGTTGCATAATCTGCAAATAAAACAAAATGTACTTTTTAATATTTATCTTTTACAAACAAAATAAACAGTAGTTGGCCTAACATTGAGCCATGGGGAACCCCTGAAATAACATTTCCATAACATTGCATGAAAGTTATTTATTTGAATGTACTGGTATCTATATTTGAGGTACCAACTCATTTCTCCATTCTTCCACACAGTTATCAATGTATGGAACTATGAGTAAAACGTATAAAATGTTAGAAGTTTGTGTTCCATCTTCAGAGTATTCAAAAACTCTTACCACAACAAAACAAGTTTGTATAATCTGAAAATAATATAAAGCTTATTATTTGGTGTCTAAGATAACAAATATAGTGTATGTACAAAATAAACAATAGTGGGCCTAACATCGAGCCTTGGGGAACCCCAAGTAACCTTCAGTAATTTTGAATTAAAGTTTTATTGAACATGCTGGTATTTATCTAACCTGTATCTACTTACTTATATAATTCCATACTTCCATACAATAAATAATGTAGTAATGTATGTATGGACCCTTAATACTTCACTGATTTAGTATAAAATTGCTGAACTCTCAATGGGCAGTTTTTTTAAAAGAGGATTAAAAATCGATGCAGCAGAACCAGAGATTTCGTCTTTTTTATTCCACACGTTCCTCTTGTCAAAACCTGGTGCCTACATTACCCACAATGCAACTGGGGATTGTGGTGTGTTATGCTAGTAGCAGCTAATGTAGCCTGGAGCTGCTAGCCTCCCGGAGAGAGGAGGAGCTACAGAGGTCTGCTGACTTCACTTCTTTCTAACTCCACACCCCCAGATTTTTTTACTTTTCAAACTTGTAGTCTTCAGCCCCAACCAATGCTGACTCAAGTGACATCATCAGTGACATCATCAGCTCCCTCTGGAGACACAAAAGGATTTATGCTACTTTTTACACAGAGAACACCTGGACACACATGCTGAGGTGGAAAATCAGTGGAGTTCCCCTTTACCCTTTAAATATTTTTGCATTGACATAAATTATATATGATGCTCAGCATAATGTACCATAATCACTTCCAAAGATTTAAATTTCAGTATGTTTTAATATAAATGTTCTTTGTGAATTGAGAAATAAAGTGGAGAGTAAACTGTACTTCTGCCACTCACAACCAGCAGATATTTCCTAACTTTAAACTCTGCTGTTAGTTTGACAAACGTCAATCAAAGACGAGTGGGAAGATTTTCCGTCACTCTGTGTCTTCTAACTGTGCAATACCTCCGTCTGTCCGTCCTGTCTGTGCTGCAGATCCTGGAGAGGCTGAATAAGATGTGCAGCAGTGGAGTTTGGAAGAAGCAGCAGAGGTTGTTGAAGAATATGGGAGCTCATAAAGTCATGCTGGACCTGCTGCAAGTGTCCTACGACCAGGTAAGACCTGGTTACCGCCTAAAGAAAAGTATTTTAACAGATTAATTGAGCTTTGGCTGATCTGGAACTTGACTGATGAAGGTCAGCTGGTACTTTACCTCTTTAGACTGTTATGTCTTCAGAATATACAGTATTTAAAATCAATTTGTTACTGATAAGTTAGATACGCTTACGTTTTGTTCTGTATGTCTCTGTGAAATCCTTTCATACAGACTGAATAAAGACTATGCACAGTAATTAAATTAACTTGAAGTTGACTGGAGGAAAGCAGCGTGCACAAGAAACTCTTCTGGCCCTGAATAAATGACTGTATCTGTTTCATAAAAGAGCAATCTACGTATTTGACACAATTACTTTGATCAGCATCTCTTCCTTCTGGCTGTTTAGAAAACGTAATTAATGCTGTCTGTCTTAAATCTTGAATTTGATCCAATTCTTTTAAATGTTTTACTAAGTAGAGTTGAGCAGCAACAGCTTGATGGTGGAGAAAGTTGTCACGTGACTGCAGTTCAGCAAACTCACAAGCTGTTTCCAATGTCAAAAATTTGCTCTGCAAAGTGTAGAACAGTAAAGAAAAATAAAATAAAACGTATCTTTTCTCTCTGCAGAACGATGTGAAGATGCAGGAGATCATCAGGTACACTCACCTGTTCCTGCAGAAGTTCTGTATGGGGAACCAGGAGAACCAGGCTCTGCTGCACAAGAACCTCAATCTCTTCCTGAACCCCGGGGTACGCCGCTTTTTAGACGATAACTTTATCAAAGATCGTTATGGTTCAAGTTATCATTTTAGTCAATTATCAAGCTCAGACTTATCAGTAACATCAGCAGACAAAGTAACAACAGTTAATATCACTGTTGGTCCAGCGCTGACAGACTTTGTCGAGTAATAGATTGAACATCAACATTTATGATTATCAATTGATAAATAAATAGATAAATTATTTATTAAGAAAAAAGTCAAACATTCTCTGTTTTCTGCTCTGTTTTATATCATAATAAACTCAATATCTTTTTGCATTTGAAGACATCACCACATCATTTTATAGACTACACACTTAATAGAGTAATCGAAAAAATGTAAATTATAAATTATAGCTCTACTTTGGTGCCACCTCAAGTGGGGCAAAAAAACAAAAAACAAACATTTACTGTTTACAACTTCCAAACACAACAAAGAGGGAATAAAACATTTCAAAACAGTAACATACATGATTAAATAAAATAAATAATGGCCTTAAAGAGACTAAAGGAGCTAAAACAGCCTGTTTCAGACAGAGGCTGAACTGAGGGGCTGCATAAAGGACCAGTAGAAGATAAAGAAGGAGTTTTTAACTGGAAATCATGTGAAGATATTCCAGTAGAGCCCCAGAATATAAATATAGAGCTGGAAATGTGCAGCATACGTCCCCTATAAAGTTGTAAATCTAGATATCAATGAAGGTGATTAGAAAGTGATTGCAAATCAAATAAATGCAGATTTATTCTTGTTTGTTCAATAAATATAAATTCAAAAAGGAAAAGTGGTGTAACATCCTATCAAATGTTCAAATACTAATAATCAACTAAAACGACTCTTCTTACTTATACAACCACAGCTGAAGTGTTATTGATGGTGATCAATGATATTTAGTCCAATCAGACAGAACACTGCAGCTCTGACATTTAACAACATTTTACACTCAAAACAAGTTAGATAAATAGTTTTTATTCTCAAGTTTATGAGTCAAAGTGAAGAATTTTTACTTTTATCTTTCACTTAAGTCCAAAATTTTACATCAGTTTGATAAATATGAGCCCAGAGCTTGTGATAGGAACTTATTTTTGACATTTCACTGCACATGAATGCAGATTATTGAGAACCTTCCTCCTCCGTCTGTAGCTGCTGGAGGCAGAGACGGTGCAGCACATCTTCAGTAACAACTACCAGTTGTGCAGCGAGATCTCAGAGAGCGTCCTGCAGCACTTCATCCACTGCCTGGCCACGCACGGCCGCCACGTCCAGTACCTCAACTTCCTCCATACCATCATCAAGGCTGAGGGCAAATACGTGAAGAAGTGTCAGGACATGATCATGACCGAGGTGAGGATGAGGAGGAAGAGGCTTCACTGTGCTGATTCTTCAAGAATCACCTAAATGTTTGTTTCCAGGTGACGTAGTAACGATCTCTCTCTGCAGTTAACTAACTCAGGCGAGGACGTCGTCGTCTTTTACAACGACAAGACCTCCTTCAACGTCATGCTGGACTTGATGGCGGAGAGCAGGGAGGGAGTCAGCGAGAGCAGCCCGCTCAGGTAACCATGGCAACCCTGTATCCTCATTGAAAAGACGCAGTCACACCAGCAGTTAGCGTTAGCACAAAGACACTCATGCAACCTTTTAAGTTAGAGGAAACTTGACATTTTATATTGTGATATTTAGATTTTTCTTTACTGGAAATGACAAACGATATAAATCTCCCTCCAGCCGTCTGCCACCTTATTCAGGTTTTTGTAGTCAAATGAGGAGGTATCACTTATTAGACTGATGACTGTCAGTCACATGTTAAAGGAGACGCTCAGGTGAAGCAGAGTTCTTTATCTGAATCTGTTTTTCACTGTGATGAAAAGGTAGGAGACCAGGAAATAAAGATCATAACATTTAGGTGAAGAAACAACATTGAAGCAAGAGATATAGCAAGTTTCCTGTATTTTTAATATATACATTTTTATTTTTACCTGTTAGGGTTTAAGTTTATTGAGAGCACAGAAGCTAAACTAGGAGATGCTTCAACACTGGAGAATGAGGTACAAAATAATTTATCAAGATAAGTTTTATCAAAGACTCCTGTTGTCCAGAGCTGGAACAGATCTTGAACGTGTGCTCTGTAGGAGCCTCAGCCTGTCCAAACATACAAACAAATGCATATTAAACCAACTGTTTGAGCACTTTTCAGTGATGGCCTCGTCTTCCTCGTTCCTGATTGGGTAGGAGTTGAGTCGGGTGTTTGGACCCCGACATACTATCTGTACTTTCATGTAAAACACATTACCTGTAATGAAATGTGCTTTATAATATATATTCAGGTAGGTTGCTGACGCGGTCCTCTAAAGACAAAAATCATCCAAAAAATCCGTTTTAAGTCAGAATTGTCAATCAAAAGATCAAATTAGTACAAATTGCAGACGTACAGTAGATCAATAAACGTCCACAAAATCAGATATTTTCTCCAAAGTTGGAGTGTTTTGTTGAAGGACGTTTCTTCCTCCTGCAGGTATCACATCTCTCTGGTGGAGCTGTTAGCCGCCTGCGCAGAAGGGAAAAACGTTTACACGGAGATCAAATGTACGTCGCTGCTGCCGCTGGAGGACGTGGTCAGAGTGGTGACGCACGAGGACTGCATCACTGAGGTGAGCTTCTCTACGTAAAGTCACCAATTATACCTATAAGTTTATTTATCTGCACAAATACCAAAAACCGTTAATGGATTGTGCAGGTGAGATTTTTCAAAAACCTCCAAAAAAGGTGAAAAAAAATTAATTGACGTTTATCAAAAAATAAAGTAATAAATTGGGGGTGAACGGAGGCGTCCTGGTGGCCGAGTGGTGAAGCTTTGCTGTATGTCTTACCTGTCTGTCTACCTGTCTGTCTGTCTGCCTGTCTGTCTACCTGTCTGTCTACCTGTCTGTCTACCTGTCTGTCTCTCTCCAGGTGAAAATCGCCTATGTGAACTTTGTGAATCACTGCTACGTGGACACCGAGGTGGAAATGAAGGAAATCTACACGTCCAACCACATCTGGAAACTGTTTGAAGACTTCACAGTGGACATGGCTCGGGTAACAGGACTGAGCTGCTGCTTATGATTATCGGCACATCAGTTATTATACATAGAAACTTTTTATCTATTAGAACTCATTAATCAGTCCCTGTCATTAATTGCACACACATAAACACACACACACACAGAGTTTGAAATGTTTTCTCCTCTGCAGGTTTGTAACAAACGAGAGAAGCGTCTTTCTGATCCCATCTTGGAGAAATACATCATCAACGTCGTCTTTGACACCATCAACGCCTTCTTCAGCTCCCCGTTCTCTGAAAACAGCACCTCTCTGCAGGTGAGGATCCACTCAGTTCAGCTAACACACTTACAGTGATGATGTCATTTTCACAGAGACATTTTAGCTTAAAAAAAAAAATCTCCTCACTCTTTTTATCATCAATAGATCAATAGAAAACATGAAGGTATCAGCTGCTCATGTTTATCCAAGCGTCTCATCAGCAGACTAATTACATCAACTGTAGATAATTAACGTTAATGAAATGAAAAGTCAGTGTGTTCTCATTTTAATGTTTCTCTGCAGCTGCTGTATTCACACAAAGATTGTTTGTGAGTAAAGACGCATCACTGCTGTACGACCACCAGTGGACTGTGTGTTCTTCTCCGTAGAAACGATCAGCTGATCACCTCACGTCACTTTAAGAATCTCCCAGTTAAACTGATTCAGATCACACGTGTTGATCATGTCTGAATCAGTCGGAGCTTCTTTTACAGCAAAAAAGTGTTGACACTAAAATGTCTCTCTGTGTCTCCGTCAGACTCATCACACCATCGTCACTCATCTGCTTCAGTCATCGGTCAGACTGCTGGACTGTCCCTGGCTGCAGCAGCAACACAGAGGACAGGTGGAGACCTGCATCAAGACCCTGGCTATGACAGGTAACACACACACACACACACACTGGTTCAACCCACTCAGATTATTGCTTCTTGCACAGGAGCTCACAGAAATACACTCATCTCTCTGTCACAATGAAGTCTGACCATTAATACAGTAACATATGCAAACTTTATCCACTGGGAAGCTGTAAACACCTCAGCAGAAAATATGAATCTCAGTTAGACTTAAGGCACCTTTACACTGTGCAACAATAACAATCATGTAAGCTTATTCCTATAATTAAATCATAGTTTGTTTAGTTTTATCAGTTTGTAAATGAGAGTAAAGACTCGTCATCAGCTGCTACTAGCATATCACATGATTCTGTACAGTTGAGTGAATTGAGTCAAGTTGTATTGTGGGTAATGTAGGCGATGTAAGACCAGATGTTTCTGGTTCTGCTGCATCAATCATTTTGATACTTTTTTAAACAACTGTCCATCGTGAGTCTGACAGTGTTCTAGGAGTATAATGATAATAATGATAAATCTTTAGAGTCTGACATCCTCCAAAGATTAAAGATAGTCCAAAGATAAGATGGCTGCCACCTCATGATCCTAGCATCAGAAAATAGTTGATTAGTTTTAATGTCTTCAGTCGTCTCGTTGTGTTTTATTACATTAATGTTTCATGGTTTTTTTTTGTTTATGCTGCCTTGCTGCAAAAATCATTTCCTCTTATGAAACTATGAAGTCCTGAACTGACCTGATATATTTTCCTGACATTGTGTTACTTTAGCCGTCTACTGCCTGAATTGATAAAGCAAGATCCCGCCCTCTGGATCGAGTCTGACCACTAGATAAATGTCTCTCTCTCTCTCTCTCTGTGTTTAGCTAAGAGTCGTTCCATCTCTCTTCCTCTGGACCTGGAGGCTCAGATCAGCTCCGTGTTGTCCAGTTCTGCTCTCAACTCGCTGTCCCGCTCCAACCCCAACTACAAATCCTCGTCCCGCTCCTCCCGCCCCCTGGCTCCCAGCAACCCCTGGGACTACAAGAACATCATAGAGAAGCTACAGGTACACCAGCTCCCGCCAAAAAGAAATGTAACGTTTAGTTTTTCAATCTAACCTTTATTTAACAGGTAAGTCCCACTGATGTCATTCATTATCTGTTTATGACATGAGTTACAGTCGTTGACTAATTCACTAATAAATATTTATATCTTCTTTTATAAACCATTTATTAACTGTTAATATAATGATTATAAATGCTAAATAGAAGTATTACCATTTAATTAGAGATGCAACTACTCATTATTTTCATTACTGATTAATCTGTTGATTATTTTCTCGATTAATCGATTAGTTGTTTGGTCCATAAAATGGTGATAAATGTGGATCAGTGTCTCCCAGAGTCCAAGAGGATGTGCTTAAATATATTGTTTCGTTCACAACCCAAAGATATTCAGTTTACTGTCATAGAGACTCAAGAAACCGGAAAATATTCACATTTGAGAAGCTGGAATCAGAGAATTTATTCTTAAAAGATAGTTCAAATAGTTGCCAATTAATGTAATAGTCGGCAACTAATTGATTAATCGACTTATCGTTGCAGCTCTGCATTTAATATTTAATACAAAGTCTGATCTGAAGTATTATACACATAAAAATCAGCACAAATACGTCAGTAACATCAAATCCTGTCAGACTGGCAGATCTCTAGTTACACCATGTAGAGGTAATGTGTGTGTGTGTGTGTGTGTGTGTGTGTGTGTGTGTGTGTGTGTGTGTGTGTCCAGGACATCATCAACACTCTGGAGGAGCGTCTGAAGCCTCTGGTGAACGCCGAGCTGTCGGTCCTGGTGGATGTTCTTCACCAGCCGGAGCTGCTGTTTCTGGAGGGAACCGACGCCCGACAGCGCTGCGAGTCCGGAGGCTTCATCTCCAAGTAATAAAAATAATAATAATAAACTTTATGTCTATAACAAGATTCATGCATAAAATGCTACACAAAGGATCTGTAACTATCGTGTCGATGGTTCATATATCTTATACTTTATACCACTAGGCTGCCATAAAGCTAATACTAGTTTAGACTAATCATTCCTCCTGTTCATACTGACCATTAGAAGATCCCTTCATAATGACCTTACAATGGAAGTGATGGAGGACAAAATCCACAGTCCTCCTTCTGTGCAAAAATGTATTTAAAGTTTATCTGAAGCTAATATGAAGCTTCAGCGTCCAAATGAGTCAAATCAAGTAGATATCTTTCAACGTTACAGTCTTTTTAGTGCCAAAGTCCCTCTTTTTGTTACTATACTTCCACCTGCAGCTCAACAGGGAAACACTGTCCGAGGAAACACAAAGAGGGAAATTGATGCTAAAAAGACTTTAAATGTGTCAGATATCCACTTGATATGACTAACTCAGACTGCTGAAGCTGAATAGAAGCTTCACACAGACTTTTAAATGACTGTGTGGACACACTGTGGATTTTATCCTCCATCACTTCCAGTGAAAGCACATTTGAAGGATCTTATAATATCCAGTATGAACAGGAGGAATGATTACAGCGAGGAAAACCAGTCGCCTCCCTTAGCTTTTCTATGGGAACCATCTGGGACTGTCTCACCCATATTGCCTAAATCTGCATAATAGTATCTGGTTTAATTGACCACTGGAGCTGTCGGGTTATTCAGTGATTTATGATTGTCGATGCAGAACATCTGCTAGTTGCTTGTGAGAATTTTTTCCAATCTTGTTTTGTTGTCAGCTGAGCTGTATGAAGAATAATTAGCTTGAACAAGTAACTGTGATACTGCTAGCTTGTCGGCTGCTGTCTGTATCCACCCAGCTAAAGATATTACCGTCTATTCCAACAGCGCTGCTGTAAATCCTTCATTCATGAAGGTAGTGCTCAGTTTTACTACTACTACTACTATTACTACCTACTTACAGCCCCAAAAAGAAAAGAGAATTCATACAGTGGGGAAACTCAAAGTTCTTCACATGAAAATAAAGATTAATACATTAATAAAATACAGGAAAAAGTTAAGAATCGAGGAAAAAAACAATAACAACAACATAGGAATTCATGTATAAATTACAGAGAGGAAAACCTCTTTCACTGTGTGTGTGTGTGTGTGTGTGTGTGTGTGTGTGTGTGTGTGTGCAGGCTGATCCAGCACACCAAGGCTCTGATGTCTGCAGAGGAGAAGTTGTGTATCAAGGTGCTGAGAACGCTGCAGGAGATGTTGATCAGGACTCTGGACTTTGATGAAAAGGTCAGTTAAGAGATAACAAACTGTGACAAATTTTTTTTGTTTAGATTATGTTTATGGCTTTTTTATTGGACAGTTTGTCAGTTAAGATTCAACCAGAATGGTGTTGAATGTCTTAACCAGTGACTTCTGATGAAGCGTTTCTTCAGCAGCGAAAGCCTGTAAACCTCTGATACAGTGACCTGCTGCTCTTAACTGTAGGGAAATTAAAATCTTATTATATATAAAAACCAAACTATGTATTTATAGAGACTTTTAGACTTTTTTTAGATTTTTTTGTCCAAAAATCAGCCTTGAATTTCCTTGAATTTGGTCATAAAAGGTCTTTTAAAGTTGTCTTTGTGTAGAATTTGTAAATTCCCAACGTTGCTGCACACTCACATCACATAATAATTCATTTTTGTTTATGATCAAGGTAACAAAAAGGTTCTGCGTTGCTGTTCTGTCGCGTTGTTTCAGGGAATATCACTGCGGAAGGTTCTGCTGCAGAACTATCTCTTTCCAAACAAGAAGAACAACCCGAAGAACGACCTGGCTGAGCTCGGAGCTGCAGGTACGAATTCATGTATCCCAGAAGGGCAAATTCAGTTCTACAGCCTACTCAGACCACAGAGCAGCAACATGTCAGAGACAACAGATCAGTACATTGGTACCTTGTCCTGACACGGCTCAGAGACCTTTATCTACCTGGAACAAGGCCTTCATCTGAGACCGGCAGTTTTTCTTTTCATAATATGTCAGTAACCTTGTAGTAACATATCTTACAGATTTGACTCTGGTGTCTGGGACTTCTGTCATTTTAAATGGCTGATATTGTGGAAAACAAGAAAAGTGATGTTTGGGATGGATCAGGGTGATGCTGGAGCCTCCTGTGCTGTAAAATAACTCAGCTCTGTCTCCACAGTCATTTTAAGTCATTTGAAATTTTGAAATTCGTGACTCAAGAGCAAGCGGTGTTCAGACGGTACCCGTTACTGCGTCGCACCAGAAAGTCAGATCAGATCAGCAGGAAGCTTCATCACGAGTCCGCCGCCGCCGCCGCCCGGCGACACGCTGAGTGTTTAACTTCTGTAGTCGCATCACAGCCGGATGACGAGTAAAGCAGCACGCTGGAAGTGTTGCTGGTTGTTCAGCAGCAGCAGCAGTGGTCGTGTGTGTGTGTGTGTGTTCAGCACGTTTTACAGCCGACTGTCTGCTGAACGAGACTCAGCTGCAGGATTTTCTACTGTTTCATCTTCAATCTGTGGGTGAATTTAAAACTTTTTGTTCCTCAGCTAAAAGGAATATAATATATCCGTGTTAAAGCTAAGCTAACGACCTCCGGCTACATTTGAAAAACAGATTTTGACTCTGTGAGGAAACTTCAGACACGAGCTCCCCGTCCTGAAACATCCTGTAGAGTCTCAGCTGAGCAGCAGCAGCTTCATTCAGGATCAGACTTCATATACTGTCTTACATCTGCAGCTGCAGACATTACAGCAGGTAAACATGCTGCTGCTGTCATTAGGTTGTATTCTGATTGGCCAATCAGAGTAGCTGCTCATTAATAATGCAGATTTTATATAAATACCTTCAGAAGCAGCCTGCTGGAGGACAGAGAGGAATCTGGGCTGTAAGGAAAGACGGATTTAGAGAAATCGAAACAACTTTTGGTGATAAAATGTCACAGATATGTTTAAAAATAGACTCAGGATTCATTTTAAAAAATGTCAATGTGTGTGTGTGTGTGTGTGTGTGTGTGTGTGTGTGTCAGGCGGGGAGCAGGAGCGTGATTGGGCGGCGGTGGCGGCGGTTCAGTGCCGTCTGGACAGAGAAGGAGGAACGAAGCTGTTCACTGATCTGGTGATGAGCAGCAAGAACGACAAAATCTTCCTGGAGTGCATCCAGCTGGCCATCTGTCTGCTGGAGGGAGGCAACACTGAGATACAGGTCCGTCAACAAACACGCAGGATCCAAATATTTCAAAGCTGATGTGAGGAAGTGTACGTTTTGGACGACAAAGTGAATAATGCTTTGATTAAAGATCAAATAAGCCAAAAATCAGAACATATGGTTTAATCAAAAATGAGTTTAGTACTGAAAAATATGAGAAATTTAATCTGCCTAAAAGGAAAAGATGTTATCTTACCATTATATTTGAAAACAGGTTAGTTATGTGAGATAAATAATACATTTCATTTGGTTTTGCCCTTTGTATCATGATTACAGAGAGAAATAATTACGTAAAACTAAATATGATTACTTCCTTATGGAAGATGCTGAAATTATGAAAACTCTGTGAGTATTTGGATGAAACCTGGTCATTAAGAAGACATGTTTTATATAGATAGAGTTCTCTCATATGTGGTGCTCACATCTCAAAGATGTATGTCTGTTTGCTGTTTGGATGTTTTTGGGGGGACCGCGATGTTTAAACGTCCCGTCTGTCTCCTGCAGAACTCCTTCTATAAGCTGATGATGGGGGACAACAAGTCGGAGAAGTTCTTCAAGGTTCTGCATGACAGGATGAAGGAAGCCCAGACGGACATAAAAGCTACGGTGTCCGTTAACGTGGGAGAGATGACGCACAAGGCCAACGAGAAGGAGCTGGAGAACGGTGACATCTTAAAATCCTACCTGTCAGATCAGATTGTTTATACATAGACAGTACGAGAGGTTTGAGCTGTGGACTGCTCAGATAACTCTTTTCTTCTTACTCCGTAAAGCTTCTGCAGCATTGGTACTTCCCGGTGCAGGAGGTCACCCGCTACTGGTCCCGGGTCAGTCCATCGCCCCGGTAACAGGCGCCTCCTCCATGCCAGCTCACCCTGTAGTGGAGCAGAGGGAGGTGGAGACGGAGATGGGACCAGCTGTTGCCATCATGAAGCCGATCCTGAGGTTCCTACAGCTGCTCTGTGAGAACCACAACCACGACCTACAGGTTGGTTAACTTACTAACCAGTCAGTGTAAGATGTTTTGTTTTTGCAGCTTATCATTTGTTTTGCTCATTTTCAGTCTGTCTTCTCATAGTTTAATGTTTTGTATGAAGAAACCAGGATCTTAGCTTAGCTGTAACTAACCAACTAGTTAACTGACTAACTTTTTAATGTTGTGTGAGAGAAGACCAGAATCTTTAGGGTAATTAACTAACCAGCTAACTAATTAGGATTTTAATTCTGTGTGAGTCTCAATCAGGATCTTTAGACCTACTAACAATCTAACTGGCTGATTGACTAATTAACGGTTGTTAAGTGTATAAATCCAGTGCTCCTCCTTCTGTAGAAGTCATGTAACCAGTGTCCACCTCTAATGTTGGGAGTGTTTTCCTTTTCCAATAACTCTAACGGAGGCAGCAGCGCCACCTGAAATTTCTAAGAATTGCATATTTTATGTTCCCATCCCTGATCACCTCTTTAAGCCTAAATCTTGTCTTCTTCAAGGTAGCAAAACATGCATTATGATAATATCTTGTTGAAGAAATATATTTCTAAATAGAAGTAGGGAGTTTTAATCTCCACACCAATACAGCCAGATGTTTTTAGCAGCATCTAGTGTCCATTAGAGAAACTGCAGCTGTCATTTATCTCTTTTGTTCCCAGAACTTCCTGCGCTGCCAGAACAATAAAACCAACTACAACCTGGTTTGTGAGACTCTTCAGTTCCTGGACATCATGTGTGGAAGCACCACCGGAGGTCTGGGCCTGCTGGGTCTCTACATCAACGAATCAAACGTCCACTTGATCACACAGACGCTGGAGACCCTCACCGAGTACTGCCAGGGCCCCTGCCAGGAGAACCAGGTGATCCATCACACAGAAATACAACCGGGAGGAAGAACACAGAGTCATAGAAAGCAGGAAGACTCACAATAAATTCTGCTACATTGTTGATTTGTTTATTCATTCAACCTTTACATTAAGCTGCACACGCATAACTCCAATACAATAATTTATTCCAGCTTATAAAGATCAACGTTCACGATCACTAGGACAAGTGTTTCAAATCAGAGCTCGAAGGACATAAAACTGGAGTCCAGAGAAAGCAAAACAAAAACACGTCCATATATCTAAAAACCAACAAGAACAAAGCAGAGAAATACAAGATAGAAATGAGAAAAACTCCAAACCGAACCGACATAAACCAATAAATATTCCAGCAGTGAGCGAGACAGTGACAACACCTGTTTCTTATTTTTATTCATGTTGTGCTTCCCTCCAACACACCTGTCACATGTTCAGGTGTGCAGAGACTCTTTACATTTTTTTTTTAGGAAATACAGGATAAAAACCTTAAATAGAAAAAAAACTTACGTTTGAAATTGCATTAAATTTACAAAATACAAGTTGATTTCTATTTCGATAAAAATGTAAATGCAAATAAAAAAACTTTCTAAATGTTTAAAAAGTCAAAGTGTGGAAAAGAAAAAAAAAACATGTATCAGAAATGAAAAGGCAAAAATTATAAATATATACAATATAATATACACTCACTGGCCACTTCATTAGATTATACAGCTGTGCCATGAATTCTACTTTTCAGTGCCTATAAATGTTTTTTTTCCACTAGAGGCAGTAAATTAATCACATTTCTGACAGCATATAATAATGATAATATAATAATCGTAAAAGTAGGCAGAGCTGTTTTTTGTCTGTAGGACGTCACCTGTTCTGTGGGTGAGCCGTCCGAGGCTCACTGGGAACGGATCTACTTTCTGTGAAGAACTTATTTTTTGTTTGTTGATCAGATATTTCCAGTGATTAAAGTCCACATGAAACTGTTACATCTTTAACAGTTTCCTGTTACCTGTATAACAATTATAACCTGGACTCCGACTGAACGTTTATCGTGTTATTCTGCGGCGCGGCTAACCACAGAACTTACCAGAGGCTAGGTTACCCATAATCCTCTTTGTGCTCCTCACTACGGGAGTCATGCTAGCCCAAAATACACAACAGGAAGAGCATTTCGAGAGTATCTAACTTCCATATTGTGACGTGTTTCTGAGTGAAACGTGACAGACAGGTTGAAAAGTTGGCGTCTCTTTGCCGCTACAAGTTGAAGATTGATTGACGGGTTGATGTCATGATCTTATTGGTTGAAACTGGTTGGTTCGAGCCTACGTAAGCACACGTCATATTTTGTTTTACTGGAAGAAATCATGATTGGATTTTGATACAAAGGAATTGATTTCTTTGTATTTTTTGTCATATATTATTAAATAGATGCTCAATATGAAATTCAAATACAAAATGTATCATGATAAAAATGATTAATGTACAGGGAGAACAGCAGTGATCCTAGAACGGACCCCTGAGGAACCCCTTTATGATCCTTATTAATCCATTAATCCGGTGTGTGTTCCAGACCTGCATCGTGACCCACGAGTCCAACGGCATTGACATCATCACGGCTCTGATCCTGAACGACATCAGTCCGCTGTGTCGATACCAGATGGAGATGGTGCTGCAGCTGAAGGTGCGTTTGGTTTACCTGTCCATGTACGCACCTGTGACACAGTCTGACATACAGTTTGTCCTCATGCTGGGGTCAGACCGGCTGTTTGACCGCTGCTGATGTTGTCTTCCTGGTTGCCAGGACAACGCCTCCAAGCTGCTGTTGGCGCTGATGGAGAGTCGTCACGACAGCGAGAACGCAGAGAGAATCCTGTTCAACCTGCGACCTCGAGAGCTGGTCAGAGCATCGTTCCTTCGTTCCTTCATCTTCCTCGCTTTGTCTTTTCTTTCTCGTTATCATGGTCCAGTCCGTTAACTAGCAAACTCTGCGGTTAACCCTGTCTTTTTGATCTCACAACATCAACACTTAGTTCAGTTGCCATGGGAACCAATGCTGCTGTCTATCTGCTAATATTCACACAACAGCAGTAGATGGAAACATGCATTAACTTGAATTCTCTTTTACGACTTTTACTGATTTGGTTAAAGTTTGCCCACATCTGGATGGAAACCTGACTAATGTCCACTGGAAACTGAAATGAGAACAACTAAACCATGAATTTGTCTGCATTTTAGCAGAGGGTTGATCACAGAGGGCAGGAAAGGCTAGACTGGACCACATGACCTCTGTCTGTTTGTTATGAACTCCGCCTCTTCACGTGCACAAGCTCATAGTTGGATTGATAAACGCAGATATTTATATAGTGTTAATATTCTGTGTGCGTGTGTGTGTGTGTGTGTGTGCAGATGGAGGTGATAAAGAAGGCCTACTATCAGGAGAGCGAGTGTGAGGGGGTGGAGGTTTCTCCCCGTGAGGTGGGACATAACATCTACATCCTGGCTCAGCAGGTGATAAAAACACAAGCTCCTCATTGGCTGGCAAGGAGGTCCCACTCTCTCCTCCCAGTTACTCCCAGTTCTGTCATTCCTGTTTCTTGTAGTGTTGTAAATAAAGTCTGTTTTAATAATGATGTTTGTTTCCAGCTGGCCAGACACAACAAGATCCTGCAGAACCTCCTGAAACCTCCGAAGAAAAGTAAAGAGGGAGATGAGGGCATCTCCTCCATGGTAAACCTTGATTCAATCAATCAATCGATTAATAGGCTCATTTCAGATGATGATTGATCACTGGTGATCACTGTACAAAGCAGCCAGGTAGATTTTTCTTGCTGTAATCATTCCTCCTGTTCATACTGACCGTTAGTGTCAGCTGGTACTCCTGTGATTTACTGTAAGTATTCCTGAGGTGCTGCAGTAGTCTTAACAGTAACATCATGATGCTGTTTTTGTTTTTCTGTCCACAGTTGAACCTGAACAACCGTCCGCTGTCCCAGATGTTAAAGTCCTCAGCTCCAGCTGCTGTGGTGGAGCAGGACCCACTGGAGTACTACGACCAGCTGACGGCACAGATAGAGGTACGACTACTGCTGATACTACTGGATTCCCTCGCAATAATTGATTAGTATTGTCTCTTATCACATTGTCGGACAGTTTTTTTTAAAAAAAAGGATGAAAATCGATGAAGCAGAATCAGAAGCATCATCGTTTTTATTCCACACATTCTTCTTCCCTGTTAAAACCTGGCGCCTACATCAGTGGTGGAAGTACTGCACTGAAGTATAATTTTAAGTACAATTTGACAGCTTTAGTTACTTTTCAGATGAAGATTTGACACAATGGATAATATAACAAGCTTTTAAAATACAACACATTGTTAAAGATGAAACCAGTGGTTTCCAACCTTTTTGTCTTTTGACGTCTTACAAAAAGCAGTGTGTAGTCGGGGTCACATTTCACATGTCTATGAGTTGTTAACAGCTCCACCAAATAGTGATTTTTCCCTCTAAACTTCTCACATGCTTTCATTTCAATAAATGTTCAAATGATCCAATATTTCAGCAAAAATCAAAGATTAGAGAAAAAGTCCAAAAACTGAAAACAGATTTGTGTATCAGAACTTTGTTTTTTCTTCTTTCCTCTCCCATTAATCATCTCACCACCCCTCAGATTTATCTGCTGACCCTTTGGAGGGGCCCGACCCCTAGGTTGGGAACCACTGGACTAAACTAGCTAACTGTATATAAAGTAGTGTAAACTAGCTCCACCTCCAGCAGCTACAACAGTAACATGCTGCTCTAACACTGATGCTTCACTATTAATAATCTAATGATGTCATATATAATAATATATCAGTCAGAGCTGTTAAATCTCTCCGTGTGTCTGCAGATCGTGCGTGAGGACCGCAGCATGGAGCAGATCGTGTTTCCTGTTCACCCCATCTGCGAGTTCCTGACGGAGGAGTCCAAGTTCCGTGTTTTCAACACCACCGAGCAGGACGAGCAGGGGTCAAAGGTCACGCATTTCTTTGAGCAAACCTCCTTCCTGCATGGAGAGATGGAGTGGCAGAAGAAGCTGAGGAGTGAGAAAACACACACACACACACACACACACACACACACACACACACACACACACACACACACACACACAGCAGACTGAGAGTGATGATGATTCATTCAGTTGTAGATCTGCTGTTGGTCATTGTGAAGAGAAAGTAATCAATCAATAATGAAAATCTATATATTTTAGTATGGAGCCCTAAAGTGTGGATAATGGATGAATAATTATGACATCATAAGATGAATACATTGTGCAAAATATATTAATGAAACAATAACTTGTAAAATAATTTGATAAATCATTATTATTATATATACAGTATAATAAATCATATAATGTAAATGTTATTTCATTATGTTTATTTTAATAATAACAGTTTTTTTTGGGATTGGAGACATTTTTCTTTCAAAAGTCTGTTTTCATTTTATAATGTCACCTCTTAAACTAGCTTAACAACTGCTACGCGGTCATTTTGAATCATCTACAGAATGTAGCTGCTGCTGAAAATAAAAACACAGGAACTAACTTCTCCTTTCGCTTCTTTAGCTTAACAAGGCTGCACATCCATCTGTCTAACTGGCTCCGCTTCCAAGATCCTCTCCAGACATGTTTTAAGATACATAAAATACCAATAAATTAAAAAGAAGTTCAATTACCTGGTTAAAATGTCTTAAATGTTACATCTACTTCTTCTCCCTCGTTAAAAAACCCAGAATCTGTGAATATGCAAATATTTCTAAAGATTTCCTGCTGGACACCAGACGTCTCCTCCTTCACTGTAAAGTTCACTCTCAGTGTTTGTGCTCTGGAGGCTTCAAGTTTCCACATCACACTGGTATAAGTTGCATACTGGACCCTGATTGGCTCCAAACTAGTTGTGATGTCATAAAGCTCAGAGAAACTTTTCCTCCACAGAGAAGCTAAAGGAACACGACGAAAAACATGTTGTTGAGTTGAGGCACTTTAATGTCGCCTGATTGCTAACAGCTGTGTGTGTGTGTGTGTGTGTGTGTGTGTGTGTGTGTGTGTGTGTGTGTGTGTGTGTGTGTGTGTGTGTGTGTGTGTGTTGCAGGTATGCCGGTGTTGTACTGGTTCTCCAGGAGGATGACTCTGTGGGGAACCATCTCCTTTAACCTGGCCGTCTTCGTCAACCTCATCATCGCCTTCTTCTACCCGTACGACTCAGGACAAGGTACTACTGCAGATACTACTAGTACTACTGATACTGAAGGTTAGCGTGTGTGTCCACCTGGTATCACAACAGACACAGAGATGCTGGAAACAGCAGCCAGAGCTGGTTGAGTCGAGACACACTCATAGTAGAGTCAACTTCAGTCAGTTCAACGTTTGCTGAAGTCGTAATTTAATACAAAAATAAAATTATACAAGAAATAAAGCTTGATGATGATCTCCTCCCCCCTTCTCTCCTCTTCCTCCTCTCCTCTCCTCCTCTCCTCCTCCTCCTCCTCTCCTCCTCTCTCTCTGCAGGAGCGATAGACGACTCTCTGTTGTTGATGTTGTTCTGGATCCTGATGGGTCTCTCGGTGTTGGCGTTGTTCTCTCAGCGTTACGGCCTCCAGCCGCTGACTCTGGCTCTGATACTCAGATCCATCTACCACCTGGGCATCGGCAACACTCTCATACTGCTGGGCTCACTCAATGTAAGAAAAACTACATTACCCATCTACCACCTGGGCATGGGACGCACACTGATTAACCTCATGTGGCCCAGCCGTTATTTTGTTTATTCTAGTCCTGGTTTTGAGTCTTAACTTCCTGTTGTTGCTGGTTATAGTAAATATAAAGCCTTGATTGCACCGGCTGCATCATGTTCCGGCTGTGACGCGGTTTTGTTCCGTCCTCCACACGGCGTCGTATCCCACCGGGAGCGTTTCAGAAGCGGAGTGTTTAAAAAGTTTCCTCCAACATGGCTGTCAAGGGAAACCAAAAAAGTCCTCGGAGATGTTGAATTTTCATTTCAGATAACCTGCTGTTCTGTGTTTTTCTGTTCACTTCCAGCTGATCAATAAGGTGGTCTTTGTGGTGAGTTTTGTGGGGAACAATGGGACGTTTATTATGGGATACAAAGCCATGGTGATGGATATGGAGTTCCTCTACCATCTTGGATACGTTCTGACCTCCACACTGGGTCTGTTTGTCCACGAGCTCTTCTACAGCATCCTGGTAAACAACAACTTCCTGTCTCTTACTTAGAAACAGGAAAAATAAAGGCTCCACATTCTGTTTAGCCTGCGAATGATTGGTTTTCTGTGTATTTGCCTGCTCGTGTGTCTCCAGCTGTTCGACCTGATCTACCGGGAGGAGACGCTGTTTAACGTGATAAAGAGTGTGACTCGTAACGGTCGCTCCATCCTGCTGACGGCGCTGCTGGCGCTCATCCTCGTCTACCTCTTCTCCATCGTCGGCTTCCTCTGCTTGAAGGAAGACTTCATCATGGAGGTCGACCCGCTGCCGCAGATCGCTGCAGGTAACCTCTCACCTTCAACCTTAAACATCTGTGTCTCTTAGTGATAAACTTACAGAGAATTATCAGAGACTCTGCAACTCCTCTCGGCTCTCAGCTCATTGTTTATCTGTCCGGCTGCAACTTTATTGTTCTGGTTCACTTTCAACGCTCTCATAGCGTCGCCACTGTTCACTACCTGCTCAGCACCAAACGGCAAACAGACACAGTTAGCTGTAGACTAGCTGGTGAACATAGTGGAGCATTTAGCAGCTAAAGAGCCAGATATTTCCCTCAGGAGTTGGTAGAGAGTAAAAACAGCTAAAAGAGAGAATATTGGACAGAAACATGACTCTACATGAATGATAATGTTGCTCCGTAACTGCTGGATGTGGAAATAAGCAACTGTTTGCTAACATGTTAGCCACAACTACTCTATAAGCTGATGATATGACAGAAGTCATGTTTAGAAACTATTCTGCTAAAATCAAGTGGACAAAAAAAAAATCATTTCAACCAAACTGAAACTACAAAGGATCAAGAATAGAACCCTGAGGAACCCCACGATTAATTATTGACATTATTAATGTGATGATCATGTTGTAACTGCTGGATGTGGAAATAAGCAACTGCTTGTTTAATACTACTTGTTGTAATGATGGTTTAATTAAATCTAAACTATAAGCAAGTACTCCAAACATTTAGCATCACGCTGTCAGACTCGTGATGGACACATTCTTCTTTTTACCGTACTAGGGCTGCAATTAATGATTATTTTCCTTACCGATTAGTCTGATGATTATTTTTCTGGTTAATCATTTGGTCTATAAAAACGTGCGAGAGGCCCGAGGTGATGCCTTCTAAATCACTCGTTTTTGCCAACCAACAGTCCAAAACCTGCAGATACTTTATCTCATAAGAAAAGCTGAAAATCTTCACGATCCAGATGCTGGAACGAGGAAATGTTTGGATTTTGCTTAAAAAAATGTCCTAAAGAATTATTCAATTATCAAAATAGTTCCTGATTAACTAATCGGTTATTTGACTAATGGTTGCAGCTCTATTCCATATCTTTACTATGAGACCAAAGATTAAAACAGACTTAATAAATGATCCATTAAATGCTGTCATCATTTTTTAAAATGAGTATTAAAAGACATTTTTTTACATTTAATACGTGCCAGACTGATGGATTGAAATATAAATATTATATGTAGGTTTTAGGATTTCGATGTTCTCAAATTCACTCAACAGACTTATTGTAAGAATTTTAGGGACTAAAAACTAATAACTGATCAGAAAAGGTTGAGAAACCCTGAAACACAGTTTAACTATAAACCTCCTCTCACTACTGGAAGTCATTCTGTAAAGGGCGATCCAAACCGGATTCTGCACTTATTAAGACCAGTTGGCCTTGATTTGGTGCAGAAGATGTTGTTTATACTGGTCAGCTCCCAGTCTGTGTGTGTGTGTGTGTGTATGTACTGGTGAGTGTCTGTCAGTGACACAGTGTGTGTGTGTTTGTTTCTCAGCTCCTCAACAGAGTGAAGCTTCTCAGGATTTCCTCAAGTCGTGCTCCGCAGACGGGGTCAGCTGCACCACAGAGACCAACGCTGCCACTGTCACTGAGGACGAAGGTGAGACTGAGACCAGTTTAACGCCACACATCTGCAGAGTCGACTGTTCACTCTCAGTGGGATCGGCAGGACTTTTCACCTTATAGACAGACATTTGATTCAATGTTAATATTACAAATATCACATAAGAAAAGGCAGTTTGATTTAAACCGATGGTTTCCTGCACACAGTAGGGAGGCAGAGAACACGTAGCCACATTGTCCTGATAGCTAATATATAAATAATAAAACAACTTGCTGGAAACCAGTAAAATTACTGTTTAGAGGTGAATATGTATGCAATATAAAAAAAACTAAAAAAGTAAAGTTAGCATAAATATAAGAGTTACGTTAGATTAAAAAATTAAGAAATGTTAGAATAAAAACCTAAAGAGAAATGTTAGCATAAAAAATAAAAGTTATGTTAGAAGAAAAAGTATAGTTAGCATAAAAATAAAGAAATGTTAGCATAAGAAATAACATGAACCCCAAATGCAAAAAAGTGATAGAATTTAATCTGGTCAATATGTGCAGGCTTGAAGATCACAGAAAAGGCTCCGATCAGCAGTTCTGGACACATTAGAGTTAAAAATATGTAAAGT
Source organism: Thunnus maccoyii (assembly GCF_910596095.1). Taxonomy (NCBI): domain Eukaryota; kingdom Metazoa; phylum Chordata; class Actinopteri; order Scombriformes; family Scombridae; genus Thunnus; species Thunnus maccoyii. The sequence continues at coordinate 33,867,090 of NC_056536.1, forward strand.
AGAGATGTTCTCCTGGTTCTCATTAGAACTCTAACAGCAGTGTTCTGAATGGGCTCAAGATTTCCAGCGAGATCATTACAAAGTCCAACATACTGGAGCTTTAAGAGCACATGTTTTTACGGATGTACACCCTGATATCTACAACACATGGTGTGTGTGTGTGTGTGTGTGTGTGTGTGTCTCCAGAGGAGTCTGACTCTGAGCGGGCGTGTGACACTCTGTTGATGTGTATTGTGACGGTGTTGAACCACGGACTGAGGAACGGAGGAGGAGTCGGCGATGTTCTCCGCAAACCATCCAAGAACGTAAACAACACTTTTTTTTACCTTAAACCTGGCTTTTTTTTAGCATTTTAAGAGAGAATTTTTGAGTTAGTTACGTGTGTTTGTGTGTGTAGGAGCCGTTGTTTCCCGCCCGGGTGGTTTACGACTTATTATTCTACTTCATCGTCATCATCATTGTCCTCAACCTGATCTTCGGCGTCATCATCGACACGTTTGCCGACCTGAGAAGTGAGAAACAGAAGAAGGAGGAGATCCTGAAGACAACATGTTTTATATGTGGTGGGTAGAAATAAATAATAAATGAACAACTTAGTTCATTTTCCAACCACTTTAATAACTCGCCAACTAGTTAACATCACGTCATTTGACACACAGTCTGGTTCTCTGTGTCGTTGCAGGTCTGGAGAGAGATAAGTTCGACAATAAGACTGTGTCATTTGAGGAGCACATCAAACTGGAGCACAACATCTGGAACTACCTGTACTTTATCGTTCTGGTGCGTGAAAAAAACAAGACAGACTACACCGGACCTGAGAGCTACGTGGCTCACATGATCAAGGTAAAACATCACATGAAAGACTCTATTTAAACACCCAAAATTCAGGGTAACAAACATGGATCTAAACATGAAAACTCCAGTTGCTTCCACAGCGTCTTCTTCTGCTTTTTCAGAACAACAACCTGGACTGGTTTCCACGGATGCAGGCGATGTCTCTGGTGGTAACCGATGGCGACGGGGAGCAGAACGAGATGAGGATGTTACAGGACAAACTGGCATCAACCATGAAGGTGGTGATTACTCTGACCACTCAGCTGACTGAGCTGAAAGAGCAGGTATTCACTCACAAACACACTCAAGGTTAAAGCTTTACTGTGAGCCGCTGACGCTTAAAACATCAACAGTGAGCTCGGATGAAAATCTGGGATTTTTTTGGGGATGTTGTTAAAAACTCAAACAAAACTTGAGAGTAATTAGCACCATTAAAGCAGAAATGAGTCTCAGAACAGACTGCACTATAATAAAAATGTCTCAATAGTAAAATGATGGCCAAAAATAACAATATGTAATATGGATGATATTATTATTAATGTGGTATTTTGTTCCCTGAGTGAGTCATCATTCAGATGTCCAGATGATGTAATGCAGTTATGTACTGTAATGGGAAATTGCTGATCACTCAATAAACACACAAAGAGAGCATTGTTAGGTTATGAAATAATGTAATTAAATAATACAATCAGAAGTATAATGCATCATAGTTCTGGAGACAAAGATACCACCTAGCTATCTTTTCTTTGTCTGAAAGGTTAACCAGTCCCTTAAATACTACTCGTACAGAATTTAAGACATCTGTTTACTAACCTTACAGGTCTGCAACCAACCCTCAACTAACCTAGGAACAGTCTTTCTTCACGACCATATATGACAGTACATAAGCATGCACCAAGTAGCATCATAAAATAACATTACTACTATATTAAATTAAGGACAAACCACACTATCCTCTAAAAGCTGATCAGATTTACACATAAACATCTACATAACTACAGTTTATCTTATCACTGGCTCAGGTAAAGGTATAACAGAATAAACCTAACTGTTAAACACACAACCGCCTCATCTTACACAGCAAAGAACTAAGTTTAGAATAGACATAGCACACACAAACTAACACTAAACTGAACTTAAACACTGTCTGAAACATGTATGATATATTAAAGAAATATATCAAATGATAACCTATTATTTAGTTTTCTTTTACAGTACGTGAGGCTGGTTTGTTGATGGACAGGAGTTGAAGCAGTGCTAACCTGTACGTCGTCGTCAGAGAGTTTATGTATTCGACACAAAGAGCAACAAAACAAACAAACTAAAGTTCTCGTTCAGGCAGAAAGAACTTTGTTAACAGTTTAGATACTCAAAGGATAAAGTCATACATCTGAAGTACATCCAAACTATCAGAATAAGTGACTCTATCTAAATACTGTTATTCCTGATCAGGTCACAGAATCTGATGGGTCAAAGAATACGTTGTAACACCTGTTTTTTTCCTAATTAAAAGATCTTTAGTCATAATAATGATATAAGTTATAATTATGAGAAGACCTCCAATATCTTTTCTTTGCTGAATGCAATGAGCTTCCATAACAACCTGTATCTCCAACCTGGAGATTAGATGAGAACCAGAGATATGAAATGTCAATTTCATGTATGTGACACATTGAAATAACAGTCAAGGTTACTTTCACCCAAAATGGAATTAATGTTAATAGTCTACAGCTGATATGATCTGCTGCCAGTGACGTGTGTTGTTTAAAAACGGTGAAAGCGAAGGCCAACAAAGGTTAAAAATGAGAAGCAGCTACCGAAAAGTTTTATACATTGTTCTTGTGTAAAAAAAAAAGAGCAGGGAGAGATAAATGGTCAGAGGTCAGAGTTCAGCTAAATCTGGAGCCAGATCCAAAAATGTAACCAGCTGTCAGAACCTGGAGCTCTCGATCATACTGATCCAAGCAGCTCTTTTGTTTTGGTTGCTGCTCAGGTTTTTGTTTCCTGACAGACTGATGATTTTTCCTTTTTCATGACCAACATTTTAGTCCTTTTTAGTTTTGTGAGGATACAGGAAACATTAAAGAGACTGAAGGAAAGTTTTTTCCTGACGTTGACCTTTGACTGCTGGGTGTGGGCTTACTGTCCTTCATGTTTCGCTGCAGATGACAGAGCAGAGGAAGAGGAGGCAGAGGATGGGATTTGTGGATGTTCAGGCGGGAGCCAGCGCCGCACTTCCTCCCAGCGCCGCAGGAGGAAACCATCAGATCTACAAAACGTAAAGAGGGACTGCTGATTATCAGACTGTAACACACATGAATGGACAGACTGTTCACTACGAGATCCACATCTGTAAACCATACAGCTGGACTGATGGACTGTTCTAAGGGGGGGGGGGGGGTCCTCCACATGGTTAAAATAAATACAAACACTAGAACAGAGATATAAAACATACAAATTATATGTTTCTCACTAAAGCAACAAAAAAGCAACATTTCTCGTCTCAGACTACAGATGTGTTAAAACGTACTACTGTAGATAAAACTCCTCCTGAGAGCCATATTGTAGGTCCTCAGATTGATCCACAGATCCATCTGATTGATTTTCTCTTCACATGGCATCAGCTTAATGTGCTAGCTAACATCTACAACAGTAGCTAACATCTGGGGAGGTTACAGTTGCTTCCTATCTGCCTGCCAGCTCGTTTAAGTCAACTGAACAGAATCTTTTCATTTCTGAACACTATTTATGACCAACAGTTCATAGATAAAAACCTTCATTGGAGACTTTTGCATCATGTCTGTGGTGAACCTCCATGACAGACCGATGATGATGATGATGATGTGATGCAGCCATAAGACTTTTAGATCAATCTGGAAGTTTGTGATTCTTAAGATTTCCCACAGCAGATTCTGCAATTTAATACCAATTAGATATATTTCATAAAGAAACACAATTATGCAACAAATAAAACAAAGTAAAAACCTAATACAGCTCCACTAATAACAGTAATAATAGTTATTCTTTATGGTTTACAACAAAAAGTGACAAATATTTGGTTTGATGGGAACACAGATCTTATTTTATAAACTGAAAACACTTTGAGGGAAACAAAACTTTGGAAAATGGGGAACCTAAGGATCAAATTCTTCCTGGTTTTAGATTTGTAAACTAATGTTTTACTTGTGGGGTCAGTGTCATAGAAAGACAATGCTAAAATGTAAGTGTGTATGTGTAAGCTTAGAGAATGAACAGGCATCAACTGGCCTCTGTCATTTTGAGAAAATGTAAATAGAAAGTGACCTGCAGTATGTTTCTTTGCTGATGGCAGAATTAACTATGTCAGCCAAAAGTTGAACCAGTTGTTTGTCCTGTATTTGGGGAAAATATAGTGTTTTTTAAATGATATATATTGTTATTGCAATTATATAGTGATATATTTATGACTTTGTTTTTAACACTGTAAACTAGCTCAGTACAGACACTGGATTATGAGTGAACTGCTTTTAGCAAAACTTCATATTTGTGAACCGAAAATAACATATTTTATTTAGTTGATACGTACAGACAGTGAGGAAGAGGAGGAGGAAGATGATGTCATGTCGACCACACATCTTTAACAATTAATTTACTATGAAGAACAAAATGCATGCTTTGTAACATGTTAATGGATTCCAGATATTCTGCAGTGTGGACTGATCAGGTTTAAGGGAAATATTTCCAATGTGTACATTTTTATTTAAAGATAAAAACACAAATGTTAGAGTTAAGTGACTTAATTTAAAGAATGTTGTATTACTGAAATTGTCAAGAAAGCGGAGTGCAGCTGGAGTTCTTTACATGAGTTTCCAAGCAGTTTTTTCAATGTGCCATTTTGGCAGAAATATTGTGAAGATTGCACAAAGATAAAAGTCCTTGTTAATAATAGTGAGATTGTTTGGATCTGTGGTTATTTGTATGACCTTTATTCCTGGACAGAATTGTAATACTTAAAATCTTTTGTTCAGAACTGTCAATCAAACAGTGGCTAAATGAAAGCACACAGAGTCTCCAATGTGGAATGTGAGGATTTATTTAAAAAGAAAAAGCATTTTTTATCGTTTCTTGTGAAAATTATATATTTTGTCTTGGAGGATCAGTCATCGACGGCCAAAAGGAACATAGAGACTTTTTCCTGTTCAATAAAAAGTTAACAGTTGATCAATGTGTTTGGAAAAGTTTTTCTGTGATAAAAATACACACAAACACAAGACTCACATATTCCATCTGATATATGATGTCATACTGTATCATATATAGTATGACAGAGATCATAATATATCATCGGTGTCAACAAAAGCAGTTTGTAGCAGGTCATATGATACCACGTCATAGTAGTAGGTCATTATTTTTGTGTTTCTTCATTTATTTATTTTGATGATTTGTAGTGAACATTAACGATGAAGGTCCTGAATGTGCTCATGTGTGGTGCAGCTGTTGTAAACCCAATAAAACATCTGGAGACTGAGATGATCTCATTTCAGTTTGCTCAGTACGGCAGCAAGTCGCTGCCACCACCAAAAGAATATTTGCTCAGTTTCTTGTTAAGACAAGAAACTTTTTTTTATTATATATATTTTATATTATTTTAACCTGATCCTTTTAACCTAATAACAAAGTGTGTGTGTGTGTGTAAACAGAAAAGGAAATAAAACTGCAGTAGAGAAAACTAATCAATCAATGATTTTTCATTTGGATGATTCAATTTCTCAGATACACTGTATGGCCAAAAGTATGTGGACAGACGTGTGTACTTTTGGTCTTTGGCTGTTTTTATGGTTTGTTCTTTTAGTTCCAATGAAGGGATATCTTCAACGCTACAGAGTACCGTAATATTCAGACAATACTGCACTTCCAGCTTTGAGGCAACAGTTTGGTCCTTTTTCAACATGACAACGTGACTGGTCTGGTATGAGATGTCACCAATGTTCAGGTGTCCACACACTTTTGGCCACATGGTGAAGCTGGAATAAGATTTGAAGCTGTTTCATCGGTTTCTTGATTACTTCTGTCTCATGTATGTTGAGATTTCTTAGTGATGTCAGTTATTTGGATGAAACGCAGGATCTGAAAAAGAACAAATGAAATATCGACTTTAGGCTGATGAGTGAAGTTACTGAGAGCACAGAAATGTTCCATTACTGCAGGACGACTTTTCATAAACCAGCATTTTAGATGTGCGACGTTTCCATCCAAATGCAGAGTTAACTTTAACCCAATTTACAGAAAATCAACAAAACAAAATTCAAGTTAATGCTTGTTTCCAGAGCATCAGTCAAAGCTCAAACGATGGAGAACATGATGGAAATATGACATTTCTGTTAGTTTCATGTATTGATGTGAGGAAGGTTACAGTCTCCTCATCATCGCTCCACACAGATCTGATGTTTTCAGCTCTTCAGTGACGTTCAAGTCACATGATTCATGGGCGTCATCATTTATTCACTCAGTCTGTTTACATGATTATATTGGCATAATTTATGGATTTTGTTTAATCTTCTGCATTTTCACTCAGATTTTTAACTGCTAATTGAAAACGGGAATAAAAACAGGTGGATTTAAACTCACCTGCTGAGAGTGAAAGTTCATTCTTAAACATGAAACATCGTTTGACACAAGTTGCTTACTAACTTCTTCCGGAGCTTTGAACCATATCTCATGTTCGTCATCAGCAGCAGTTGTCATGACAATAGTGCACTTGTCACCGTGTGACCATGGTTCCATAGTTAGGTCACATGACTGCGCCATCTCCATGACAACTAAGCAAACTCCATCCTCAGTGGATGGAGTTTGCCATGAGTTGGTGAGGATGAAAGCCCTGAAAGAGCTAGTAAGTGGATCTTGAATTGAATTTGAGACATTACTGGCACAGCTGACACAGACTGACTATGACTGTAGTATTTCGGCCTTTTCCTCTCTTTGTAAACTCCATGAGGCAGATTATTTTCAGTCACTCACATTGACATCTGTAAGCCACCTCCAGGTACTTGTAGGTGCCTCTACAGGGGTCTCCAAACACTGAGTTACTGGCTTTGACAGCACAGCTGCTTTTCCCGTTACAGCTGTGGATGCAGAGTGACGTGAGTGAAACTGTATGAAACTGAGTATCTAACTCCCTTGTTCAGCAAAGACTATGAAATGTACCTTTCAGCAACTTTGCTTGTGGGTTTTGAACAGAGGACGTTTTGGATCTGAGAGGCAGGTCGTCGGTAAGAGCATGTGGTCTGATCACGACGTCCATAATCAGCTCCGTAGACAAATAAAACCTGCCCTTCATCTGACAGAACGAGAAGGAAAAGGAATAAATTCAGATGAAGAAACTATAAGTCTGCTTGTTACGTGAATCCATCATACATGAAACAAATGAGACTGTGTGATCTTACCACACTGCAGCTGTGCCACAGAGCTCTCACATGCGACACTTCGGACTGTGAAAGTAAACATGAATCACGTGATAAAAACATAGTCGCATCTTTGATTCACATTGAGTCAGAAGCAGAAATGTAACTGACTTGCTGGGAAGCAGGCGAAGGTGGTGTCCAGGTATTTATAGATGCCATGGCAGGGATCAGAGGTACGAACCACGTTTATGTTTAGTTCACAAACCCTCTTGCCATCACATCTGCAGGGAGACCAAAAAGAACACGAGTCTGAGTTCTGGTTCTGGTTCTGTCAAACCTTCAGGCAGCGACATCCAGAGCTTGCGACTTTAAATCTGGTCATCTGAAGGTGACCAGGCTTTTTCTGAAAATCACTTCTCAGACATTTTTTAAAAGCCTTCCATAATGCTAGCACACAGTTTTATTTCCAACATATCTCATCTGTTTTATCGGGGACCGAGCCCTAAAGGCAGAGGACTACTGTAAAACAGTAGACCCTGTTGTATTTCGTGTGTTTGTTTCTTTCTTCTTCTTCTTCTTCTTTCTTTATTATTACACCCTTAATTTGACCCCCTAAACATGCTCAAAAACTCACCAAATTTGGCATGCACATCAGGTCTGGTGAAAAATTTGATAAAATGTAAAAACTATCCCCCAAAGTGCCAAAATGTGCTCTATAGCGCCATCTATGTAACTAATATGGCTGCCACGGCCCGTAGGAATGTCGTAGAGAGATCGAACCAAAACTCAATTATTTGTCTCATCAAGACCTACAAATCATATGCTGACACCCCTGCTGACATCCACGGCTAAAATGAGCTCTATATGCTAAATGTCTTTAAAGAAGCAGCCTTTACACCACTCAAGGGTTTTTGTTTTTAAAAGCAAATTGTTTTATTGGCATATAAAATTTCCCCCCACCCCTCTGATTTCATCAGGTGGGGGACAATGATATAGTTTAATGTCCTCCTGTCCTCCCCAATTTGTTGAGTCACCAGCTGCCACTGGTGTGGGAGTTGAATGCAGCTCATTTTTGTAGGATGCAGCAGAAAGGCCTATATACATACAGTACATTATATACAAACTTTGTATGAAGTTTGGTGTTATTATCATTTATTTTACAATAATTATAGGTCTTATATGTATAATTCAGTAGTGGGGATGACCTATGAGGGGAAGGGAAAAATGGTGTGAGGGTGACAGTTTAGTGATAAAAAATACCATCAAAACTAAAATTTGTAGCTCTGTGCTGCAGTTTTTCCTTTATTAGGGCCCGAGCACCTAGTGGTTCACTCACACTCTCCATTCAAATATATGAGTATTTTTCTGTGTCCAGCTGCAGTTACTTATTGTCTCTACACACCTGACAGTACACATGTCAATCAAACTTTGACCAGGTCATGTGAGTTAAAAGTCTTTACTTTTCTAAAAATAGACTTGATGAAAATTAGGAAATTAATTTGTTTTACACACAAACTCATCAAGAGTTTTTAAATTTACTAATTGAAATTCAAGTGAATGGGCCCAAAACTTGCATAATTTTGATGACACAGGTGTGAGCAAGACAGACATGTCTCACCCTGCAGAAAATTCTCATCCTGTCAACCAATCTTTCAAAATAAAAGCACACCACACTTGTAAGAAATATCCCTCATTTTTAAAAAGCAAAATGATCTGATCCCGACGGGCCAGAGTGCTTGCAGCTTTAATTACCATTATTGCTTTTTTAATCTTTTTATTATTTTATTGTTATTTAGTAGTCAAGTCCATTTTATTCAGGTAGGTAATAAAATCACAAGTTACAAATGTCCCTTTCCTTGCATCAGCCTTACCCACAAGTGTCATAACAATAGTATGAGTGGTCTGATGACTCCTAAAAATAATATTAGAATAATATAATTGCATGATACAGTATGTGGAATATATTAATTGAGTTTGTACCTTTTCTTGAGGACGTTCAGAGTGCCGTGCAGAGAGCACTCTGTATTAGCAAGCTGGTTTGGAGGTCTGCCCTCGCTGCAGGTCTCGGCATCTGCTCGTCCATACAGAGCCGTCTGCACGCTGATCACTCCGGTCTCTGTGACATCACAGGGGGACACATAAGTGACACAAACAAAAGGAAAAATCAGTCAGAAAGCAAAGACTTAAAGGACATAGCACCATGCTGCTAGAATGACTATATCAGAATAAGCCTTAAGAAAACAACATTTGTAAAAATGTGTTTGAGTTTTTCAGTCGTACCACAGCTCAGGTGCTGGACGTTGTGTAAGCCATCACAGGTGACAACTCTCTCTGTGGACACAGCGGTGGGGGGGAAGACAGGCTGTGCTCTAGAGAGGCCTGAAATGGAAAGTTTGGTTTATAATGAGTATTTGTTAAATAAATAGCTGTCAAATAAAAACCCAAAAGAGCAGAAACAAATAATAATGAAAATGCTGGTATTAATATTCTAAAAGTGGAGCTACAGCAGGTTTGTCTTGATGTTTCCGAGGATGTGAGACAAAATGAGGGAAGTGACGAACAAACAAATCCCTCCTTGATGAACACAAATATAAAATTTCAGCTAAATAATAGACTTTGGCACCAAAAAGACACAGACGCACATTGTACAGAAGGAGGACTGTGGATTTTTTCCATCATCACTTCCATTGTAATGGTCAGTATGAACAGGAGGAATGATTACAGCAAGAAAACCAGGTTTCACTGTTCATTTGGGCTCCTGACTGTTGCTTTAAGACAGAATGGAAATACTGTGAAGCCGTCCTTTAACAGTGAGACTGGTCATGCTGTTCACCTGCATGAATATGATTGGATGTTGCTTGTCAGTTGTGAAGGAACCACTGATGCTGCACATGACTGAAACAAGTGATACCCATCAGTTGCTTCAAGCTTGACTTCAGTGTTCTGTTTATTTATTTCAAGTACCATGTGTAGTTTCCTGGTATCCTGGTTTTCTGTTTGATTGTATTATAAATACAGAATGATGGAGGTGAAGATCAAATAATAAAAGTTGGGTTTGTTTTGTGAGAAGGTTGAGAAGATGAAGAGGAAAAAGAGGAAAAAAAATGACAGGACTGAAAGTGTGTTTAAATGTGGTTTTAGTTCATTTGAAATAAGCTTGATTATTGGTAAAAATGAGAATCATGGATCAGGATGGAATTATAACTTAACACAAAGACACGTGATGTAAAAGTATGTTTAACACTGTAGAACAGTTTCAAACATTTACCTGTTTTCACTAGCAAACACGCCGCTGCCAGCACTGAAAAACAAACATCACTGTTACATTCAAACTGAAAATGGATTTTTTTTCAATGTAAGTTCATTTATTTCTTCAGGTCTTTTTAAATCCAGCATAACTGTGAATTAATGAAAACATTCAGCTTGCAGTAATTCTACCTTTAAACCTTTGAACAAATGTATTCAGATCTACAGAATATAGATGTTTACACAGGTAAACGGCACCATGATAAACGGTTTTAATGTTGTAACTAATGGCTTTATTAATAGTTAATAATTTAATAATGCTTAAAAGATAAATGGTAAATCAATAATAAGACTTTTGTGTTGCCAGGTTGTTGTTGGTGTTTCTCCAGCTTTGTCTTTTTGGCTCACTTATTAACAACTTTTACAACTGCAGGTTGTTTTATTGGATTATTGTAAGAATTGACTTACTAATATTCACTAATATTTACTAATTCACATTGGTAAATGCAGACTTGCATGCTTTATTAGATTCTTTATTAATAACTTGACTGTTAATGACTCAACATTAACTATTAATGAAACTATTTGTTACAACTTATCATCCCTTTATAAAGAGTGACATAGTAGAAAGTTGTACTGACTTTTTGAACATGTAATTGTGCTAATGATCTAAAAAATACAGTTTAAGTAGAAATACAACCACAGAAAAAAAGGCATAAAACAAAGAAAATGCACTTACATCAGTAAAGATTTGGCATTTTATCTTTTATCTGACTGTTTTTAGATGTACTGTTTTTTTATTCAATCCAATTAAACATAATAAAACTGATTTTCAGCAATAAAGCAGGAACTTCATAAAACTTTGATGTTAAATAAAGCCACAGAATAAAGATGTGTGTGTTCAGTCAGGTGTGTACTCACACAGAGAGCTGCTGAGTCTGAAGCGAAGCATCTTTCAGAGGAAACGTCTTTAGGTGAAGAGTTAAAAGAGGGAAAATCTGCAATTTACTCTGTTGGGGCAACAACTGTCTGTTTATATGCAAAACAAGCAACCAATGAAAAAACAGACTGTGTTCCTTGTCAGAGAGTGGAAGAGGAAACTAAACCTGTTTTAAATAGTTTGTGATGAAAAGAAAACATCATCAGTCCAACAGCTCACAAGCTTTCCGGGAGGGCAAGACACTTCATAAATCCACATTAAGTTTTCTGACATTAGTGAGTCTGCTGAGTCCCTCAGTGTATTCAAGAGACACAAACACTTGAGCCCCTTTAACCTTTTAGCACTTTGTTGATTGTTGCACGTATGTCTTGTTGTTTACAGTATTTCTTATGCACCAATGATTTCTGATCGCCAAAGACAATGAAGACGCCTACAAGCTGGAGTCAGTCAACTGGTGCAGGGAAAACGACCTGGTCCTGAACGAAAAAAGACCACTGAAATGATCATCGACTTCAGAGCAAAACAATCAATGAAAACACCTATCTTCATCGACAGCCAACCTATTACAATAACTGACTCCTTCAAATTCACTCACATCAGCAATAACCTGACATGAGACCTCAACACTAACAGAGACTCTACTTCCTGAGACAACTCAAAAAACACAGAGACAGGAAAGGTCTACTTGTCTAATTTAACACAGCCATCAATCAGAGCATCCTGTCACTATCCATTACTGAAACACATCTAAGCACACAATAAAGTTAATGTATAAAATTATCACCACAGCATCACAGATCAAAGGCTGTAAACTCCCCCACACTGGACTCCATATACACACAACGTACCATCTCACAAAATATCAAGATCACAGGTGACTGTCTGCACCCGGCTCACCATCTGTTTCAGCGTCTCCCCTCTGGCAGAAGGTACAGGAGGAAGGACTGAACGCCTTAACTGGGGCTTCTTCTCCAAAGCCGTACAGTTGATAGATACACAAAAATTGGTCTAATTATATTGTATGTGTAGCTGTGTAGGTTACTATATGTTTTTTCTTTTTGCACTTATGTCCTTAATGTTTGCACAGGTGTTGTATGTGATGCATTATTACAGCTATTCCATGTGTATTTGGATTAACTCCACCAGCCTAGCTGTGTGCTGATAAAAGAAACTTGATCTTGAACGTGTCTGCTTCCAGTCCTTTCTTACAGTAACTAAAATGCTAATGCTTGATTGTCTTGCCTCAGTTTTGGAGTAAATTGTTTGCCAAATGACAAAATGTAAATGTTCTTGTTGTCATTTGGCAGACAAGAACAAACAAGAAAGATCTGAGACTTCCAGTGTCCTTCACTGAAGTCCAACAGCTTCCATCAGCACATTTAACTACATAAGAACAAGTAAAATATATAATTACAGCAACCTGCTTCTCTAATTGTTAATGCTTTTTCTTTATTTTATTTTATTTTTTGTTTAAAAGAGGAACAGTCAAACTGTCCAACACAAACCCACTGACACACACAGGATGGACACACAATGGATTGTTTCACTGAATGTGTAACAGAGTTTAAACTTAATTCTTCAGAGAGTTTCAGGACAGCTGAAGACACCTGTCAGGTATTTCAGGTTTTTTAAAAAGTGCATCCTGCTGGGAAAGCTACCAGCAGCTTCCTGCTTTACTGGTTATGATCTGATCATTAACCTGAGTTTACTGATCAAATCTGAGCTTCTCTCTTTCCGAAGAAACAGTTCTTTGTGTGGCGTCAATTGTTACCTCAGGCAGGGAGTTAATTCTGAGGTCAATCCTCTTGTAGTTTAATTAAGAGTGTTTGACGGAACAGGATGAACAGGATGAACTTTTGTAAAACCAACATACCTGAAACACCTGACGGGTCTTCAGCTGTCCTGAGCCTTTCTAATAACTAATGTAGACAAAGTGGAATACTGGAAATAATAACATTGTCCACAAGATTTACTAAGAATTCATTTTAAACTACATTTACTTGTATCACAGATTCAGTTGGTAGAAAACACAAAGACCGGAATCTGAAACCTTGAAATGTTGCATGAAGCAAAACATCTGGACAAAACACACAAAGTGAAATTGTGTATTATGACACTGCAGCCAAAGATCATCTTTAACCTCTTCCACTGCCTCCCTACTATAGACCCATTTTTTCTGTTTTAGGGGGGACAGGGACCTTTAGGTGGAGATAGCAGGTCAATATTATCTGCCACATAGAAGTAGTGATACATCATCTGAAAGTTGTGAACCTGAAGATTAATTTGAAATGCATGTTTTTCTAGTCATAAATCTGTATTCAAATTTTGAAAGTATGAGGGCTTAGAACATTATGATGGAAGTATATGATGGTCATTCCAATGCTCAGTTGTGTCTCATAAGTTGTTTTGGGTTGATACCATTTGTTACACAGATTTGGTGCAAGATTTTACCATTTTTAACCACTCACGAATTGATAAAAATGGCCAAAAGTCCCTATAAAATTCCACATAAAGACACCAAGACCTTGAGGAACCACAGAAAAATTCATGCTCTGGTATCAGAAATCTTTGACATTTGGAGATTTCTGTAAGAATTACATTTTTCAGTGATTGGATTGCAAACACTTTTGTTCTAGAAATTGCACAGAAACCCCCTTATTGTAAATATAGTTAGGAAAGTCAAACATCCTCTGAATGCTCTCGGTCTCTAGTTTGTGGTTGTAAAGTTTCATGAGGCTTTGATTATCCTCGAGGTCACAATAAGTCATTTCATACAGTGAGGTCAAGTTTCAAAAAATGGTTTCACTATAATAAAATGGCTACTATGGGGACTAACATCATCACACATGAATACAGTTGGGCTCATTGAATCCACAACAGTCTCAGCTTTCCAGTCAGACCAAAATTTTATACAAGTCCAAGACTGTTTAGGGACCCCAGTACGCAGAAATATTCAAATACACCATTTTTAGAATAGTTGAAAATAACACATTTATACTGCATGAAAAAACTGATTGGGATTAGCATAAAGTGTTCATGTCTGTAAAGGGCAGACTCACGGGTACCAATAGAACCTATTTTCATTCAGATTCATTCCTGAGGTCAGAGGTCATGGGACCCCTTTGAAAATGGCCATGTCAGTTTTTCCCCTTGCCAAAATTTAGCATAACTTTGGAGTGTTATTTAGTCTCCTTCCCGACAAGCCAGCATGACAAGGATGGTACCAATGGAAGCTTTAGGTCATTTAGTTTCATATGATATCAGAATCTTCAACTGGCTTTAAAACTGAGCCAGCTGCAGCCTCTGAAAGACAGTAAAGTCGGCCGAGGACGCCAGCATCCTTATGGAGTTTAAGAGGTTAAACAGAGACGGGGTGACAGGTTGAGTTACAGATAAAAACTAAAATCATCAACATAAATCAAAGTGTCTCCATGGTTGTCTAATTATACTGATATTTTGGTGTAATTATGCAAAGCAACTTTATTTGTATATCATGTTTCAAACACATGGAGGCAATTCAATGTGGTTTACAGCATGAGCACAGAAATGTGTTAAAACACAATTAAATGGGAAATAAAATCAATAACAGTATAATTAATGAAACGAAACAAAAGAAATATAGAACAGGTCCAGAGATAATACAGTTATAAGTACAGTAAGAAAAAGTTTTTACTTTTAAATTTGAACCTCCAACACTTCTGTCTTCTGATCACAGACTGATGGGACATTTTGCTGATTGATTACGAATGTCATTCATTTGAAAGATTATTGTGATATTACTGTAATTTCAATGTGTTCACACAGGATCTGCAAAACAAACAGATAATATATCCATGTTAGATCATTAATATTACTTATTATCATTATCATTAACATCAAGTACAAAAGTCACAAAATAAAGCTTTTGCATTAATCGAGCTGAAAAGTTGTGATGAAAAGTTGTGATTGGCTGATTTTTTTTTTTATTTGGCAGCAGTGTTTTGTCCCACTTTAAACTGTATACTTCTATACTTTATTTATGCCCTTTGTGATAAGTATTTAAGTATCTATCCATCTACTGTGAGCAACTTTCCTGTCCACATGTGGACCATATAAATATAATCAGCCTCTGATACTCACATTGACACATGTACGCCACCTCCAGGTACTTGCTGATGCCCACACAGGGGTCCCCAAACACTGAGTTGCTGGCTCTGACAGTGCAGCTGTTTTTCCCGTTACAGCTGTGGATGCAGAGTGACGTGAGTGAAAACAGGCGTGAATGTGCACTGAAGCTCAGCTGTCATCTGAGAGACATCTTTCACTGCTCTGCACTTCTAAACTTTATACACAGTCTGGATTTCCTGAACCTGAAGTTAAAATCAAACAGTACCTTTCACCGACTTTGCTCGCAGGATTGGAGCAGTAGGTATCTCGGACCTGAGCAGGTGAGCGTTGGTAGGAACATGTGGTATGGTCGCGGCGTCCATAATCAGCACCGTAAACAAATAAAACCTGACCTTCATCTGACAGAAACACAAGGAACAGTTGGACAGGCAGAGACCAAAGAAATGTAGTTGAATATTGAGATGAGTGTTGGAATGTGATGTAAATATAATTTTGCTGATGTTTGTTCCATTATTAATGCACCATATTTACAAAACCATATGCAAAAGAGAGTGATCTTACCACATTGAAGGTGTGCCAAAGAGTACTCACATACAACAAGGTGAACTGTCAAAGTAACAAGAGACGGATTAGACGACACACTATGAAGGCCTGTTCACAGCTGACATACCCAAAACTAAACTGGTGAGCTCATTGCTAACACGCTAGCCCAGTCGAGAATATACCAGTGCTAATCAGTCACCGAAGTTCTCCAAACCACTGTCTATTTTCTGTTTACTCCCCCATCCTTTCCTCTCAAGACTGTACATCCAACACATCCTCATACCAAAATGACAGAATAGGTCTATTTCTAATGACTCGAAAAACGACCTATATGAGTGTTTTCAGCGCCCTCTAGAGGACGGATGGGAACCAAAAGAATGAGCCACAGGACCATTTTATAATATAATAATGTTTTATGGTGTGACAATGCTGTGGTTAAGGTCTGGTCAGGTTTAGGCACACAGGTTTAGGCACCATTTGGTTATGTTTAGGGAAAGATCATAGTTTGGACATCTGAGCCACGGCGACCCACGGTGTCTTTCACAGAGAAAGACGCTTGTTTGGAAGCGGGAGGTGAACCGTGGTCTCCTGCAGCAAACACCAGTTCTTGCCATCTTGCTTTTTCTTCTTTCACTAAAGAAGAACGTGATGCAAAATACTGGTGCGAGACCCTCTATGGACAATATTAAGACGATTACTATGAGAAAAACAAACTACAACTTAATTACTTAATTTCAGTATTACAGTTAGAACATATACTCTCATGTATGTGCTCACATATTAAAAGCGAGGAAACACAAGATACAATTAACTAATGCATGTAATTAGTACAACTGGTGGATAAACCAACAAGAGTGTGCATGAATGTCTTGATCATGTATTTACAAATTCTGGTCATTTATGTTCAAAAGCAATATCAGTCCCAGTGGGGTGAAGTCATCATAATTTAGTGGTGCTTGTAAGAAAGACAAAGGTCTCAGAAGCAGGACCTATAGTAGTATTCAGGAGATCAATGAAAGAATCCTGTGAAGAGTCATCTATAGATAATGTTAAAAATATATGTTGGGAATATGTGCTAGAGAAGAATAATCAATATGTTGCCCTTGAAGTCTTTAACGTGTTACTTATGCAAATGAAACAGAGAAACAAGCGCCGATTAGAGAGCAGACAGTCAGGAAGTCGAGATCACCCTGGATAGAGGAGAAACTGAAGGAACTGATGAAGCAAAGAGATCATGCAAAAAATGTAGCTATCAGATCAAATGATGAGTCTGACTGGCAAATTTATAGGAAGTTACGGAATTATGTAACAGGATTAAACAAAAAGAAAAAGTAATTGTTTTATGAAAATAAAATTAAATATGTAAAGAATGACAAGAAACAGTTGTGGAGTTTAGTGAATTACATGATGGGACGCATATCTTGCATATCATGAGGTGGAAGAGAAATCCTTGACTAAACCAGTGCAAATTGCTAATTATTTTAACGATTATTGTCATGTTAAGGAAAACAATATGAGGAGTAATATGCACCAAGCCAGTAATAATACTACCAAAATACTAACTAAGGATTTAATGATGAAGAATAAGAAGTGTAAATTTAAAATTAAAACTACAGATGTTGAGTATCTGCTTAATAAATGCAAGGACAGACTAATAATTTAGATTTAAAACTTCTTAGAATTGTTGCCAATTTAATTGCTGTTCCTGTCTGTCATATTAGTAACTTGAGTATTGAAAATGTATTTTTCTACAGGTATGGAAGATCCGCTTCAAAGAATTCAGCTGCACCATTTTCTGGTACAAAGAGACGCCCCGTAAATTTGTTATGAGCTTTAGGAAAGGTAATGGAGAGAATTATTTTTGAACATATACAAACTTATTTTGATGTTCACAACTTCAACAGTGAGCAAGCAAAGTGAGTAAGATAATAGGATGCAGTTTTACTTGATTTCAGTTTGGTGTTTGATGTTATACATCATTCTATGTTGTTAGATAAGCTGAAACAGTACAGCTTCACTTTTACTGCATTAAAGTGGATGGAGAGCTTCCTGACAAATAGGAGGCAGACAGTTCCTCCTGTTGTCTTCCCATCGACCATGCAACTGGGTCAATTTTGACTTGGGAGGACAAAAGTCCACAGATGCTATAAATTTTAATAAAACACCCAAAATTCAATGAAAGTAGTGATCATTACTTTTACTTGCAAAGTGTGTGGTATGGAACCATCCATGTGATTTGCAGGCAATTAGATGAAAGAAATCCATATTTCTGACCCGAGGACATTGGGAGGGTTAATGGCAGATTGTTAAAGATCAGACATGTTACTTGTGGAGTACCTCAAGGTAGCTGTTTGGGGCCACTATTTGCTAATGATCTTCCATTAGTTTTAGAAATTGCTCAAATTGCTATGTATGCTGATGATTCAACAATATATGCAGCTGCATCATCATCAGGAAAGCTTAATAAATGAGGAGTTGAAGTTAGTGGTAGAATGGGTAACAAACAACATATTGGTGCTTAATGTTGTTAAAACAAAATCTAGTATAATAGGATCAAGGTATCCGTTAAAAGCTGAACCAAGGCTTAAATTAAATACAAACAATATACCTATTGAACAGGTACAAGAGACAAAACTTCTGGGTATAACCTTGGATCAAAAATCATCATGGACTAAGCAAATTGATAACATTGTGAGTAAAATAAAGGAGAAAAAAATATATAATTTGTGATCGGCTTAATGTCCTGTTGAAAGGATGACAATTTTGCTTCTCTTCTGTATAAACTTAATTCAATGAGATGAGCTGGTTTGTTTGGTGTGTTTATGTGTTTATAGTGTTTATGTTAAAGTGTGTATGACTGTATATGTGGTGGACCCCATGAAGAACAGCCAATGCTTATGCTGGTGCTAATGGGGATCCTAAGAAAGAAAGACGGTCACATGACCCTCGCCGTGCAGGAGGGAGGAGTCCATCAAGAGTCGCCCCCCCCACCCCTGTAAAGGAATCACAGCAGATCTACTTAAACGAATTTAGTTCACAGCTTTTTGAATGCTGCTGGTTAAACCTATTTGTAGCTTTGCATCACTCAGATACAAATATAAATTGGCTATTACTCAGAGAGGAAAACGTCCTAAATACCTTCACATCAATTTCTTGCATTTGAAGTGTTTTTTGTGTTGTGTTCATGTTTTTTTATATATGCATTCTATGTTTGAGTTATCTATGTTTGGTGCTGTGTGTTCTGTGTTGTAACGCTGCTGTGCAAACAATTATTTAAGTTATTGAATCTTGAATCTTGTCCAGACTTACTTGCTGGGAAGCAGGTGTAGTTGGTCTCTAAATATTTAAAGATGCCATTGCAGGGATCAGAAATACGGACGACATTTGTGTTTAGTTCACACACCTTCTTGCCATCACACCTGTGGGAAAAACAAACAAAAAGAACTCAAATATTGTAAATTCAATTTTACTGATATCAAAATCACATCACATTTAAGTTATAATGAGATCTGATGGGGGTTTAATGTTAAACGTCAGTGAGCTGCTTTGTTTGGGTGTTTGTCTGACCGTTTGGCTATTTCAGCAACTGTTTGTTTGATGATCAGGATGTTTTATATATGATGTGCATTAATATTTGCATGGATGACAAGAAGGAATGAGATATGTCATTGCTTTTTGAAACTTTCTGTGTTAATAGCGATCTTATGGTAACTTTTTACCATCTGTCAAACCACTACACCCTGTCATGGAACTGCTCCTGTCCCTATACAAACATACATATTTCCAGAGATCCCTCATTGAAAACCTGCCCAAGGAAATACGATCATCACAGCGACAGACTGAATAAAAGAGGCAGGAGAGGAGGCGTCTGACAGGAAATAGGCCTCCACATGAAATGGAAGGTTTTACCCACATCAGCGCAGAAAGGACTGAAGTCTCAGGTAAAAGCAGAGGGCGGGGCTCTGTGTGTATATCAGTGACTCGTGGTGTAGACAGTATACAGCTCAGGAAACAGTCAGCATTGAGGACATTGAACTGTTGTGTCTCACCCTGAGGCCAGTCTATCTGCCTCGGGAGTTAAGAAGTATTCTGATATGTTCAGTTAATGTTCCCCATGGTGGTGATGCATGTAGAGCTGCTTTCTGAGTTGTGGACTGTGTTCAAGAACAGCTGCAACGTACCCCATATACCCCCATCCTTATTGTGGGAGATTTGAATAATGCACTGCCTGGTTCTTAGCTATATATACAATGTGACACCAGGAAAATCGATATTGAACATGTCACTATGCCAGCTGTAACATGCTAACTGCTGTATGTTTCCTGTTAAGTGCATGTTAACATGATAACTTCATACTTGTTATCAGCACATGGGATCTTTAGGGACATGACGTCTTGTTTTGTTGGAGATGAAATTAAAATGACCTGATTTCCTGCAGCCCCTTCATTCAGCAGACATGCAGACATACTGATTTTATTGGGTTTGTACCTTTTCCTGAGGATGTCCACAGTGCCGCGCTGGGAGCACTTTGTATTAGACAGCTGGTTTGGAGGTTTTCCCTCGCTGCAGGTCTCAGTGTCTGCTCGTCCATACAGAGCTTCCTCCACACTGATCACTCCGGTCTCTGTGACATCACAGAGGGACAGACACATTATCAGAGAGATTAAACTACAATGAGTCTTACAGTCCATGTTAACTTTCTCTACTTGCATCAGTATTGGTATATCAATAGATTTTTTGTTCTGCCCCTCCTAGAACTTTAAGGTAATTGCAGTTTTGTGCCCCCTTGGCTCTTGACCCCATGATATGTTGATATGTTGAACTTGTTAGCAAACAGTTGCTTATATCCACGTCCAGCAGTTACAGAGCAACATCATCATTCATTTGGAGTCGTGCTTCTGTCCACCTGGTGAATGTGAGTCCAATATTCACTCTCTTTTAGCTCTGTTTTTACTCTCTACCAACTCCTGAGGGAAATATCTGGCTCTTTAGCTGCTAAATGCTCCACTATGTTCACCAGCTAGTCTACAGCTAACTGTGTCTGTTTGCTGTTTGGTGCTGAGCAGGTAGTGTTGGTAGTGTATGTAGTTCAGTCATACCACAGCTCAGGTGTTGGACACTGTAGCCGTCATCACAGGTGATAATTCTTTCTGTGGATACAACTAACAGATTGTACACATATGAAGGGATTAGTTGAAGTGTGCTAAAGGTACATATGTAAAAATATATACTGCATTGACTCAGATATTTACCTGCTGTTGTGAGCAAACAGGTTGCTGCCAGCACTGAAAAAGACACATCAGTGTCAAACATGAGAACAGTTTTTTTCTTTTGCTTTTATGTAAAATCATCCAGCATCCTGTGTATTACAGGCTGAAACACGAATTAATTCAGTAACCATTAATCATTTGAACCATGAGTATAACCTTAATGTCAACTTCAATCAACACAGAGGTCCTTTATGTTTATACAACCTGACTTTCACATTTAATTGTGCTTGTAAGGAAAAAAAATCTCTCACCAACCTAATTAAAGTCATTTCACTAAGTTTGGTAATTCACCCAAAAGTAAAACAACAAATCAAATCTGATCCTCAGTACAAACATTTCAAACTATGGAGGCCATGTCAGTATATTTAAATCAATCAAACAATCAATTACTTTAATTGTACTCAATGGCCATTTGGTTGTGCTGCTGTGCAACACAGGATAAAAACACAAAGCACATCAACACAACATAAGAATATAAAAACATCTGACAGTTGAAAGCAGAGTAACAGTTTCAACATAAATATATAAATAATGTGACATTTGAAGATGTCTTAGATTCCTTTAGATTAGAGTCCTGAGTAGGTTTGTGTGCTCAGGTCAGCTTTTCCTCACAGACTTCAGTTGAGAGATGATTGAGGGGATGAAAGAGTTTTTGTGTCTGTTAGTTTTTAATAATAATCGTAAAAAGAGAAGCAGAAGGTCAGATCTGACCAACAGGAGCCGAAGGGACTCTGCTGTCTTCAACAGACAGACTTTTACGTTGAGCATCAGCTGCAGACATTTACCACCATATTCACATTTTCCTGTTTGACAGTCAGAGAATACCAACAGATAAAAGAAAAGGATTAACTCAATTACAGTTCGATAAAACATTGACGTCAGAGTCCTGTCCACATGGGATGTAATTAACCAGCTATGGCTTTGAGTTTATCCCCTCACTGAAAACACAACCATGTCGCACAGTATGTCTGACCCTACTCTGTTCTATGAATGATAGATTTAAAATCGTGTTCCCATCCAACACTCTAAAACTCCAGTTAGATATTACAAAGCAGAAATATAATTGAATCAAAGTTGTAATATTTCTGAATGGACATTATTCCAGTGAGTGTACTCACACAATGTGCTGCTGAGTCTGAAGCGGAGCATGTTAGAAGGTCCAAGTGAAGAGTCCGACTGATGTTACAGACACACCTGTATTTATTCTGTTGGGTCGTATTTGTTTCATATGAAAAACAGTTTAAACTCGACCCTGGCTCCCGTCCAGCGGGTTAAAGTACAGTTTCTGTGAAGCCAGAATGTATGTATTTATTGGGTGGAGCAGACTGTAGTTAAGATACTGAATTATCATACATTCCATGATTATCAAAAAAGAAAAACATTTCCAAAGAACTCCCAAGATTTAAGATCTAAGGATATTTGCAAAGTGATTGCTCAGTGTTTGGTGTGCTGAGGGCCCCTCCCTTCATTCAGGCAGCATTTCTGCAGTAAAAATCCTAATCTAGTCTTTTATAAGTGCGCTTTTTTCTTTAATCCAGTGTTCCTTCGTCATAGAAGCATATGAAGACTGCAGAGTTATTATGTTGTTATCTCTCCAGTGTTTTTAAACTCTTCTCAGCTCTGTTTGATACAGAATACAGTGAACAAGTCTCGAAACATCAGCACACCAGAACGTTTACCATGTTCACCATCTTAGTTTAGGATGTTAGCATGCTAACATTAGCACTAAACACTAGGGATGGGTTTGATTAATATATTAATCAATTACTAATCTGATATATCCTTTTTTCACTCTTTGATATCCATTCCTTAGTGATGGACAGTGAGCGTGCACGTGTGGACAAAAAAGACATAGTGGTCTCAGACTGTTGGACCCCACTGTACATATTATACTTTCGATGACTAGACAATTACTGCACATGTTATTCACAACATCAGATATTCTTTCTTTTTCAACTGAACTTATGTCTTGCATTATGGGTTGTTTGTAGCCTTACTGTTGCTAGGCTAGTAAGTTTCTTTCAATTTCTTATGTGTTTTAGAGTAGAAACACAGCGAGTGTTGAATCATCCTCAAACAGAATGAAGCTGTCACAGATGATGAGGAGAAAATCATTTGGACAGCTTCTGACTCTGACAGACTGTGAGACTGTGAAGGACAAAATACACAAACATGTTTTTTACTTTATTGGAAGTATTTAGTCTTATAATCAGGGTCATCTAATCATTGGATTTCTTCTCTGTGCGATTACTCATTGTGGAATCAAGTAGATCACATGACCGCTTGATCTGTGAAAAATGTGAGAATCAACGTCCCTACTTAACAGAAAGTACAGCTGAGGCTGATGGGAACGTTGTTAGTCTGCAGAAAAGTATTGGTCAAGTTTAGATCTGATGATGGCCCTGAATGAAAAGAAAGGATAAAGTAATTACAGACAATTCAACTTGATCAAACTTGTCATAGAAGTCCACAGTAAAATCAACTAAAGGTGCTCCAGCGTGATCCAGGAAGTCCACAGGAAAATGAGCAATGCTCACATTTATCAGTGTGCCAGTTTACAGTCATGGAGAGCAGGGTTCTGTTTAATCAGCTCTCCTGAGGTCATCTGGCCGTCACAAAGGCTAAGAACAGAAATCCCAGCTATCCTAGAGTGGGCCAACTCAGTTACCCACCTAAAACCCTGACACAGCAGAGAGAAGTCTGTGATATACACAGTTCCTTAGTAATTATTACACACTACTGAAACACTACTCTAACAATATTAACAGTAACATCACCAGTCTGCAGGCCTCCCATGTGAAGGTCAAACTCATGATGACCCCCCTCCACACTTATTTTGGGCTCCTCATTTGGTGCCACGTGTCTTTCTTCTTGGGGCAACTGTGCTGGACATGAAATCAACAATCCTGCAGGAGAAAAAGCCCTGTGCTCCAAAACTGAATGTTCACTCAAAGTACATCACAATTCAGCAGTCACATTAAAACTGCTGTTAGAAGTATGATGACAGCCCTTTAAACTCAGGCACATGTTGTTGGAAAGTCCAGCAGTGACTCCTAGTGGACGAGAATGTGAGTGACAGGCTGCTGATTCAGTTACTGCAGATTAAGTGAACAATGAAGGGGACAGTTTTTTATCATCAGGGCTATTTTGTTCTGTGTTTATGAAACAATGAAAGAACTGATTATTACCTGTAAAAAAACACATTTCCAAGTTCATTGTTTGGTCTCAGTCTGCTGCCTGATTAATCAAAGAAAGTATAATTGTTCCATATAAAACATGTTAATTTGTAGAACAATGAGGTCAACTAAAGTGCTTTACACAAGGAATATAAATGCATTAAAACACACAGAAATGGGAAAAAAATCAATAACAGAATGATGGAAACAAATAACAATAGACCCAAATTTAATAAAGGAAATAAACTTGCAGTAGAGAAAATGAACAAAGAAATATTATAGTTAGATAGTATGGCTTTCATTGGCTTCTTGATTACATCCCACACCTCTCTTGACATTGCACTTAATCACAGACAGATGAGACATTTTGCTGATTGAGTATGAATGTTATCAGATCTACATGTTGTTGTATTACTGTAGACATGGAGCTGCAAAAGAACAGACAGAATATTCACTTCAGTGTTCTGTTACTACAGAAGTGCTCCTCATAAACCAAAGTTTTACACTTATTAACACAACTGCATAGATGAACAAATGTCCCGTCATTGTGTTTGGTTCCACTTTAAATCAAGAACAGTTGTGGCCTCAGTAAATGACTGGAAGTAAAGGACTTTACAGAACCTAAACATTCGGCTCTGGTCTGGTTGATTCATCAGTAACATTATGTCTGGGCTAATGCTAATGCTAATTCTGGATGAGCAAGAACGTTATGTTCAAACATTCTGAGGAGAGTCAGTCTGTTGCATTACTGGAGAGCACAGTCACATGGACACATCTGTAACCATGGTAACTGTACACAACAAAGAGAGCGACAACTGGTGCTTCAAAATGCTTAGAAGACATGAAAATTAAAAATGTGACTAATATGTTGAGTAACACTGTACACTGACTTGAAGCATAACAACACGTATCAAGTTGTGGTTTTGAGCTTACAGCTTTTGAAATTGTATTTGGTTTTTGTAACGTTTTATTGTTTTAATTGGGTCGCGGTGGTTGGGGTTACTGCTGTAATTGTCTTTATGTATGCATGTATTTGAAAGCATGTGAATACATTGACATGGACCACCATGTCTTAACATGGACCACATTGTATTTTGACATGCAAGTGATTATTTTAACCCAAAATATGATCTTTCCCTAAACCTAACCAAGTGGTTTTTGTGCCTAAACCTAACCAGAACTTAACCACAGTGTTGTCGAATCATAAAACATCATTACTGTTTAACAAGCACATCAAAATACACTAAGATATTAAGGGCCAAGGATGGACAGAGGTAGCCTAATCAGAATGCCTAACCATAAATAACAGCACTGCATCCTTATCGGTTATCAGACACTGATAATGTTTATTAGCTGACAAAACAGACTTGGACAAAACTTGGGGTTGGTCTCCAAACAATCCCTTCTCTGAATAGAATCACCTGCTCCAGTCTGCTGCAGCATTCAAGCCTTTATTCTACTCTGTTTCTGCACCTTGTCAGGCTCAGAGATAATAATACATTTGCATTGACGTTGAAAACCTGTGTAGGTCTACTTTTTTTCACACATAAAACTGAGGAGGAATCAATAAGGGAATTGATAAAAAATTGGACCAATAAGTAGAATCGATCACGTCATTGGTATAAATAAAATCTTATCAATTCCCATGCCTAATCTCAATGCATCTTGGGTATATTCACACCTATACTTAGAGCGGCCCACTTGTGATTGGATCACTCAAGACACATGTTAATGTCAAGTGTAAACAGAGCCTCAAATACAGGTCACAAATGTATAGCTTCGTTTTTTTCAAAGAGGGTCAGTCATTTCCTAGAACAGATACAACAATTTCCTAAAAAGATTCACTTAAACAGGAGTAAATTGTGTGTTTTCAGCTGCAGACTGATACACATATGGCAGAAACCATAAATAGAAATAATGGTATGTAATATAATAGTACATAGGAGATATTCCTGCATATAACCCCTCGTGAAGCCACAATTTGTTTTTACACTTCAATTTCCGTACGGATTTATAAAAACGAGATGTTAATTAGTGAGCTTTAGAGGTGTTGAGAGATGGATGTAATCAGCAAGCAGGTGTCAAATAAATGTATTGAAATGTAGTACAGTAGAAGGATAAAGGAATACATAATAGAAATACACAAGTAAATTGTAATTAACTATAGTACTTGAGTAAATGTACTTTGTTAGCTGCCACTGCTCTAAAATACTTCTACTGAAACACAAAAATGCTACATAAGACATTTTAACTTTAAACAGATCCACTTTACTAAAGTACCATTCATTGATCTATTGGTCTCTGTTATGTGTGTGTATGACACTGCATGTACAGTATGCCATTGGTGTTTAATCATTTTGATGATGCATTCCTGTGGGGGAAATGGTGGTTTGCTTTAATTGCAGTTGGCAGTAAAGTGGTACCAGGACAGCACGCACAGCCC
Source organism: Thunnus maccoyii (assembly GCF_910596095.1). NCBI lineage: Eukaryota > Metazoa > Chordata > Actinopteri > Scombriformes > Scombridae > Thunnus > Thunnus maccoyii. The sequence continues at coordinate 33,894,029 of NC_056536.1, forward strand.
GGAGGCAGCTGCTGTCAGCGGAACTTTGATTTCACTGGTGATGAGAAGAGGTTTTTATTCTGGGGCCTCATCAGACTGGTGCAGAGCTTCAGCCAAGGCCTGACGGAGAGAAATGAGTATACTGTCTGATGTCACACATTTCTAAATATCCTGAACCACTCCCCTTATTATGTTGCCAACTGTGAGTGTGTTTGTGTTGACTAGTTGAAAGTGTCAGAATACCAAAATGTTGCACATTTTCCAAGAGTGCTGAACACTCACAGCAGTCTGGGCTTTGGCTTCTCTTTTCTATGAAGCATTGTCAATTCTCAAAGTGCTTTTCACTTGTATAACTCAAGAGCTTCTAACTCTTGACTTTTTTATCCGTAAGTTTGTTGACTTACCCCCCAGAGCACTTGCATAAACAGAGAGAAACTTGAATCAGGAAGTGTGTATCTTCCTGTTTGATCAACGTGCTTCACACTTGAAACCTGCCTGTGGGTTCATGTTTGATAAAAATCATAAGAATGTGGTTAACAGTTTTCACAGAACTCCTCTAGCAACAAGTCAAAACATCAACCTTGTTTTGATATTTAATTAAGAAAATTGAATGAAAAAACACTTAAATGCATTAAAGTTACTACAAGGAACTTTCATTTTGTGTTGACTTAGTGACCCCTGTAGACATGTTTGTTTGTGGCTGTGTAAGATTAATAATTGTAATATGATGATGGTGAAGCAAAGTAAACTTTGTTTAGACATAGCCAATCTTTTCACAGATGGTCTTGTTTGTTTATGTAGGTCATATAGAGGCATCAGAGGCATCATGAGACTGTTTCAGAACCAGTTAAAAGTTCCTTGTAGTAACTTTAAAGCCCAAAGAAGTAGTCTAGACAATGCAGATCACAGGATTTAAGTTAGACAATTATGATTTTAAAAACATTGAATGTTATTTACAGGAAAGAAACCAAAACCCCTTTCAAAATAAAAGCTCCTTTTTAAAAGTGGGATGTTGACCACTTAAAAAAAATCTTAAGTGTCTATACATAGAGCTATCAAATGCCAATGGAAATATATATTACAGTAAAAAATAAAAAACCCATTATGAATCCAAGCTATGAAGGTATTTAATTCATTTTACACAAACATGCATGTCTGCATCTTAGAGCTGATTTATGGTGCTTTACGTCCTGTAAATAAGCACATTGATGGACAATTGTTAACACACACACAAAAAAATTATCTCAGGTAACTCATGTGGTGCGTTTAGCTGGTCAGGACCAAAAAGCTAAAGCTTCTTATTGTTGGGCAGCTGTTTTCTTCATCCACGACAGCTTCGATACGAGCTTTGATACGGACTGAATGAATGAAGACATGAAACAACTCTGAGTTTGTTCACCCTGAGATGAGGGAAACTCTGGGTTTTCAGTTCCAGAGAGAGAGCTAACGCTAACGCTGGGTCGGTTACCATGGTAACTGACTCTGTGAAGCTAACCTGCTCCCTGACAGGTTTTCTTCAACAAACTTTGAGTTTCTCTTTGTCTCCTCCATCTTAATGTTTAATTTCCTCATTCATTCAGTCCGTACCAAAGCTGTCTGTCAGAATCTAAATCCTGGTTAGATATTAGTTTAGTTACTCAGGACTTTCTAAAGTTACTGCTTTCATGTACATCAGTCATTTCTTAGAACAGCGGTTTTTGCTCTTGTCGTGGAAATTGTCTGAAAACACCAAAACACACACATGAAATAATACATAAAACACTGCTGGGTTGAAGATTAAAAATTATTATTGTACAATAAGGAGACAGAACTCACACAAAGGTTGGCATCAGCTTGTCCTAACTATACAGAGCCAAACTAACCTTTTTTATAGCCTTTAAAAGACAAAGAAAGCAAACAGCCACGAGATATACATCTGCATGCACATGCATGGTACATGAGAGTCACACCCAAGACACAAGAAACTAAGGGCCCCAAGCAGGGTGTGTCTCTTGACCCCTTGACATATTTTGCTCATCCCAAAACCCAGAGCATCATCTAATTTGGGCCTGAACCAGGAGGAGAGAAACCTTTAACCTCGAAGCCTTTTCAAGTGCAAATCACCAAACACATCATGACTGGATCAGACTGTGAGTTTACAGTCATGTCTCTACATACACATGCATTTCAGTCAGGAGAGACGAGTGAATGAAGCAAAAAATAATTGTTTATTATACATATATTGATGATTACGTGTTGTCAAAAGTCTTTCGCACTGTCAGCAAATTTTTAACATTCTGTCCATTTCTAGTGTTTGTCAGTCACTTTCTTCTCCTGTCTTTGTCATTCTCCATCTGCCCAGTTATAAGCTTCAGTGTGTTCCCACCATCTCTGCTCACCTGATTTCCATGCTCACCTATGAACCAGCTCCGTATTTCCTCATTAGCTTCCTAGCATTTATACCAGCCTCTTGTCTATTGTGCTTGTAATCATGTTCCAACTCTGATTTTGTTTCAGAATGATGATTCCACTTTTTCAGCAAGATAATTCTTCAGTATTTGTGCTGCTGACACGTTTGAACTGAACCTGCTCTGGAGCGTACGTCACCATGGTGACCGACGCCCGTTGAAGGTTAGGACGGTTGCGTAAAACTGGAAAATTGACACCCATTAGCTGATCTTTCTTCATGATACAGACCCCTGAGCTGTTACTAATGAATGATTTGAAGCTAGTGAAGGTTTACCATGTTCTGTTTATGGAAACAGCCTGTGAAACGCTGCTGAATGTGCTGTTGATGTTTATCTGATGACCTTAAAACACAGGGTGAAACCACAGTGGTTTGAATATGTGTCATCAGTGTATAAAATACTAACGAAAGGAAGCTAAAACACTATTTTAAGACTACATGTCTTCAACTGATCTGAATCGTTTTCTCAACATCAAATCAACATTAAATTAAAACTGACTGAAACTGTGAACATTCACTTTACTTTTAACTTTACTTCCTTTAGCTTAAAATAAAAGAGTTATGATTTAAACCTGACATCAGTCAAATTCATTTTAGAGTTTCATCACAGTTACAGAGTCAAAGCAGCTTCATCATGAAACTGCTGATGTACAAAACAGATAGCGAGAGTGAGAGGAAGAAAACATTTAATTAGTTCAGCTTAACAAAACATGAACCATCCATCATGAATAGTTGTTGCTCATTAATGTGTTTGATATTAGAAAGTATGAAATATTCACTAAATGTTTATATGGTGCTCATAGATCCTAAATGGAGCTGGTTAAAGTAAAGTGTCCTTATCTTCAGTCAGAGTTGAAATGATAATTTATTATTTTATTATTCTGAAATATTATATTATTAATTATTATATATCATTATATAAGAGCCTTCACAGCAGTTTTTATCATGAATCTAAATCAGGTTTGATATAAACTATGTAATACAGAATGAGGCCCACCTCTCACGTTGACAACCTCTGGTCTGGAGGATGAAGTGCTGGTGATTTATAAATCACTCCCTGCTGACTGGTAGTTTCCCCCTGCCACTGAAAACTGATAGTAACCTGGATCCTTTAGTGCTAAATGAGTTCAGGCCAATTTCAAATCTTTCTTTAAGTAAAATTCTTGAGAAATTAGTATTTAAACAGCTAAATGATTACATAAATTTCAGCTGTATATTTGAGAAGTTATAATCTGGCTTTCATCCTCACCACACAGCACTGAGACAGCACTAGTTAATGATTTAAATGACCTGAGAATGAACATGGATGACAAGAAACTTTCAATATTAGTTCTTTTAGACTGAAGCGCTGCTTTTGATACAGTTGATCATGAAATCCTTATTAACAGTCTACAGAAGTGTGTTGGCCTCTCTGGCTCAGTTTTAGATTGGTTTAGGACTCATCTGTCTGGCTGAGACTGTTTTGAACTGCCTTGTAAAACTGCCTTTTATCCCCATATTGTTCAAGTGAAACTGTTTCTCTCCCATGCAGATACTGAGACACTTATCTAAGCTTTTATCACTAGCTGGCTTGATTACTGCAATGATCTCATTTCTGGTCTACCTAAGAAAGTTATAAATAAACTGCAGATCATTCAGATTGCAGCAGGATGTGTACTGACTAAGACCTGAAGGAGAGCACACATCTCACCCGTCCTAAAGTCCCTTCATTGGTTGTCAGTTTTAGAGTCAATTTTAAGATCCTTTTATTGGTGTTGAAATCATTCAGTGACAGTGTTGTAGTACTCGAGTCCAGGACTCGGACTTGAACTCGAGCATTGACTGCATTCGGACTCGGAAGTTGAAGACGAGGACTTGAACTTGTTAATTGATAAAGAAGTAATATATATCTGATCTTTGGCTGTCAAATATTCCGCACATAGCCACACTATGGTTCACGTCACGCACACAGCAGCAGCTGCGGCACAGACAGCAACAACCACACATGTCGTTGGTATGGAAGTTCTTTAGCGTGAGTGAAGAAGACACAAAGCTCGCAATTTGTAATACCTTTAAGTCCGAAAAAAAAGAAAGAAGGAAAGAAAGAAATAAAATCAGAATCGGCCGAGAAAATTGCAATCAGTGCATCATGAATATGTTTAATATAGACCTTTTTTATCTGTATGTCAGCTCTTTGACTGTGCCAGAGTGGAGCACCGGAGCCCATCCTGGAACTCCACTCAGACTCAACCTTGATGACTCGACCTCGAACACTGAGGACTCGAGACTTAGTGACTCGATTAAAACACTGCTCAGTGGACTAGCGCCTAAATACTGTACTTGTCAGACATGTATGCTTCCTCTAGATCACTCATGTTGCAGAGAGAGAGAGAGAGAGAGAGAGAGAGAGAGAGAGAGAGAGAGAAGAGAGTGAGAGAGAGAGAGAGAGAGAGAGAGAGAGAGAGAGGAAGGAGTGTTAACTTAAAGCATCGTCAGCTTCCTGATTGATCAGACAGACATATAGAGGCAGTTCTCTGACAGTTTGATGATTTTCTGCATCAGGATCAAACTCAGAATGAATATCCACCATGTTCTGTTCTTCTGCTTCTTATCAGGTGAGGACTGATTACCTGACTGTGTCTGTAAAGCTGCAGCACAAACTGCTTTTGGACATTCATTGTGTTCATTTTAACAAATGTCAGATTTGTATCACACAAGTTTTCATGTTGCTGTCATGTTAATTAGTTTTCCTGTCGTTCTCTAAATTATTCTGTTACTAATTACAACATCTCTATAATCTAATCTTGTAATTTAACTAAACTAAATGTAATTTAACAAAACATATTGATTGATTAATTGATTAATTGACTTTATTGTCCACCTCAGTGGAAATTTGTCTTCGGCTTCTCCCACAATAAAGCAAAAGTACATACACTACACATAGCACAACACACCATTAAAAACATACAAAATATACAACATACAATAGTGTAAATGGGCAGGTAGCAGCAGATAGGTTATATAAATAATACCAGAGAGCAAATCTTATAAAATAACAAGTGTTCCCTGATGCATCATTCTGTGTTCAACGCCTGTGTTGTGTAGGGAATAAAAGACTTTGTGTATAAGTACCGGTTGGCCTTTGGGGCCCTGAATCGACGGCCAGATGGGAGCAGCTCAGTCTCTGAGTGTAGTTGTGTAGTGTAGAGGTATCTGCAGTTCTATGTTTAGCCTTCCTGTGTGCAGCACTGTCAAATATATTGCAAAGTTGTTTTTGTGACTTTCCAATCATCTTCCCTGCAATGTTAACAATTTTAGAGAGCTTGTTATGAACCATCCATCATGAATATTTGTTGCTCATTAATGTGTTTGATATTAGAAAGTATGAAAGAAAAACATTGAAAAACAGACGTTACACAGAGACACTGTGACTACAACTGCAGCTACAAGTAGAACAACAGCAACTGCTGTACAGTCAGTGAAAACTTTGCTAATGGCTGCCTCTGTATCATCTCTGCTTCTCTGTGAACTGATGGATTAGCCCTCATTAATCTGCAGTCTGTTTACAGTAAGTCTACAATACACAAAGTATTGATCATCAGTATTCACTGTTCATCTTTCCAACAGCACTGCAGGATGGAAACACTGGACTCGTCAATGCAATAAACCTTATTGCTGGAACTGAAGGAGGAAATGGTTCAATTATTTGCTCCTTCACTTCATTTGGAAGCACTGTGTTCTTCTGTAAAGGAGAATGTAAAGAAGAAGACATTCTCATTAAAACAGATGGTGTCACAGCTCAGAGTGGCAGATACAACATCAGATATAAAGACGGATCTTCTGGAAGAAGAAATGTGACTGTGACCTTCACACAGCTGACCAAGTCAGACTCAGGACGGTACAGATTTGGTTTGGGTGGATCTTCAGTCCCAGATTCTTACTGGGACTTTGACCTCATAGTTACAGATGGTGAGTTTCTACTGAAAGTCATAAAACCTGATATATTTACTATGTTCATCCCATTTAATGATTTTGAAGCATAAGAATAAATGAAGTCAGATAGAATCTAATTAAATTGTTGAAGAATGTGAGACGTTTATAATATATTGATTTCAGTGTATCAATGTTGGATGAAATCATTACTCCAGCAGTCAGACTGGTTGAACTGGGCAGCTCCCAGTGTGACTCTGTGGATCTGTGTAAATGTGAAGCAGGAAATATTGTGATCAGACTGCAGCATCTTACAGGAAGTACAGACAGTAACTGTTGATTGTTCAACTTTTCAGCTGCAACGTTGGGTCAAAACACCAGTTTCATCCGTACAGAAACTGTGGGAGGAAATATGACATATCCATGCATCGATACTGTCTATGGAAGCAGGAAGTTCTTCTGTAAGGATAAATGTAAAAAAGAAGAAGACATCCTGGTTGAAACAGAAGAGAACAGAGCTCAGAATGGCAGATACAGCATTGAATATAGAGAAGGATCTACATATGGACTGTCTGTGACCATCACACAGCTGAAGAAGTCAGACACAGGATGGTACAGGTGTGGTTACGGCAGAGCTTCGTCTCCAGATTCATCCTACATGTTCCCGATCTTTGTTGTAGATGGTGAGTTTTATATTTAATTTTCTGTTGAATGAATATCAATTGTTAGATGGTTAAATTATGAAAACTTGTTTTGTTTTAATTTTTAAATGAAAAAAAAGAACTTTGAATACAAGATTTAAAGAGTGGATGGAAATGACATGACAGAAACAAATATCTGTTTTTAAGGGTTACAGTCAGAAGTTGATTTGTGACAACAAGAGGAGTGCTGAGGTTGGCAGAGTCATACTAGTTGTCCAAATAACTATACTTTTTAGTGATTAATAGAACAAATCTTAATCATTTACTTCATTAACATATTTAATGCTGCATATTTCTTGTGTATGTGATGGATGCTGTCAATATGATCTTTCTGTCTAGAGCAGCATCTCATTTCTCTGCATTATTGATTCAGTATCTGATTGTTTCAATGTGTTTTCATTGTTCACAGCTCCAACCACTTCAAAACCAAACCGGACTCTCCGACCTTTTCCAACATCAGTCCCATCAGCCTCCACACCAACAACAACACAGAGTTTAATCTCCAGTTCAGGAAGCTTCACACCTTCATCATCTTTCCCTGAAACCACAGAGCAGTTTACAGGTACAGGACAGTTCATGTCTGTCCATCTGTCCATCACTGTCTCTCTGCAACAAAACGTCCTCTTAAAACAGTCTAATTCAGCATAACAACGTTGTCTAATAAGAATAACAAGATGGTCCAACATGTGTTTCAGCACATAAGACAGTTCAGCACCTAGAAGAAAACATTTCACGTTTAAACACATCCTACATTTCTAATGATGTAAGATAATTATTAACATGTGATGTAAAAACAAGCTACTTGTGGTCAAAAACTCCACAGGGAACCTTTAAGCTTCTAATACAAGACAAAAGATCCCAGTCTTTTAAACTACATGTCTCTCTCTCTCTCTTCCTTCCCAGCCGTCTCTGAGGTCTCTCGCCCAGGTTACTTCTTGCCTCTGGTTGTATGTGTGCCTGTGGTTGTTTTGCTGTTGGCTGTTGTTCTGTTGCTCCTCTACAAACTGAAGAAGAGGAGGAACTCTGGTTTGAACACCAGAGGAACCTCAGACAGCAGAAACATGGAGGTGACTTCCTTTAACTCTGTATGTCTCATGTTAACTCTTACTGTTGGCATTTATACATTTTATTTTTGCAGTTAGGAATAAACAATCTCATGTCTGCAACTACTTCACTAGTATGAACAAAACTATAATTAAATAAAATCATAATTATTATTAATAGACCTCTGGCCTGTCCAGTTGTTATCACTAAAATATCAGCAAACAATTGAGGAACACAATATCTGGGCTGTTACCGTGGTTACTGCTATATTTTAGGTTTGATGTCATTCCTGTTTTATTTTCAGTTATCTGTCATCAATGAGAACCGTCCTCCAGTCTCCATGTATGAAGACTCCGTCTACCAGAACCTGGATCCAGACAGCAGGGATCCGGACCAAACCTACTCTGCACTCACAGCAAACACATGATGATGTTTGGATTTGGATCTGGATTCTGTACTGTGCAGGTTAACATGTGCTGCAAGATTCCAGTTTGTTCTACTTCATTTCTTCTTTTTGTTAAATCAGCAGATATTATCTATAAACATGCTATTTTTCACCTCTATGCTGATGATACACAACTGATCATGTTTCTTCTTACTTGCTTATTCTGAAATGTTCATTCTGTCTTCATAAATGTAGATGTTGTTTGATATTGTTCTTCTACACTTTGAGCCAACTCTGTCTCCTAGAAATTACATTCATATTCAACTCAATTGCATATTACAGTGCATTCAGAAAGTATTCAGACTCTACTTTTATCACATTTTGTGATGTTGCAGCCTGATGCTAAAATCATTTAACCCTCCTATTGTGTTAGGGTCAAATTTAACTGGTTTTCATGTTTAGATGTGTGAAACATACTTTTATTTTTTCTGATCAAAACAAGGCTTCATCACATCTTCTACAATGGCCTACTGAATACATTTTATGTTGTTAATTAATGTATTTAAATTCCAAAAATGTTGATACTGAACATATGGGTGAAATGTTCAGAGACAACGTACCTGGTTGTTGTTTTTTCCACCAAAATATCTGATGTTGCAGTAAAATATCAGCTGGTAGAAACTCCAGCAGTATGAAAGTGTTTGTTTATTTTACAATATGATTGAAACTGATTCAGATATTCGACCATTTATAACCACTGTCTGAGTTCTGTTAGTGAGAAAACTGATAATCAATCTGATGAGTTGATGATTTAAATGGAAATAAGATTTGAGCTTTTTTTTATTAGTATGTGAGGCTGCATTGTATTAAAGGCTGATGAAAAATCTACACGAAATAATCTTACATATGTGCTTGTTTGTTCTAAATGTTCATGTAGAGAGTTCAAAATAAATAACTTTGCATCATCAACACCTCTCCCAGACTCATCTTTCATTACTAGTGATGTTAATGTTATAGTTATTTAGGATTTCAGGTGCACTGGTCTTCAGAATTGGAATGATGTTAGAATTCTTCCAGAGATCAGGAACAACCTCAGAGTCTAAAGAGAACTGAAATATCTTTGAAACACATCACTCAGTTCATCAGCACAGTAATTCCACCATCATTAGGGCCTGAGCCCAAAGGGCGTTTGTTTCGTGTGTTTGTTTCTTTATTATTATTCTTTATTAATACGCCACTTCAATCCTTAATTTGACCCCCTAAACATGCTCAAAAACTCACCAAATTTGGCAAGCACATCAGGTCTGGTGAAAAATTTGATAAAATGTAAAAATTAACCCCCAAAGTGCCAAAATGTGCTCGAGAGCGCCACCTATGTATCTAAAACGGCCGCCACAGCCCGTAGGAATGTCGTAGAGAGATCGAACCAAAACTCAATTATTCGTCTCATCAAGACCTACAAATCATATGCTGACACCCCTGACCTAAATCCAACAGGAAGTCCGCAATCTCAATTTCAAAGTATGATTTTTGGCCAATTTTGGACCTTGAATAAACGCTATCTCCTCCTAGGGCGTTAATGGTATCGGCTTCAAACGTTAATACATGACTTATCACACTGTGTTGAGCAAAAGTTATTAAAAACTTTGTAATAACTCGGAACGGTTTAGATTTAGTAAGCCCTGAAAGTTGGAGTGCGACATTACACCTTACAATGTAAACCAATGGGGAGGCAATCTCTGGGCATGGACTTTGTGCCAAACTGGGGCATCTGGCGTCTAAACTATAAGTCTGACCACTTTCAAACCTGTATCAATGGATTCGCAACGAAATTTCCTACTAAAATATGATTTTTAATGTTAGATTTGGCCAAAGTCATGGGATTTATGAGGATATTTCACAAGAAGCGTTCTCTAAAATCCTCCTCTCCAACTGCTCCTGGTGATGTCACTCCCTCAGTACTGTGAAACATTCCGCAATACACACTCATTATAAAATCACAGGAGGAGCAAGAAAAGACTTTAAAACTCACACTCTAATATCTCAAAAACAATAAAAGATAGAAAACACATGTAAATTCAAGATTTGTAGGTCAAAGTCTCGTGACTCATTTAAAGTTCAAATGAAGTTTGTATCTAAAATTATGTGGAAGCAGTAAATGTTCAAAAAGGTGTGGGTTCGCTCACACTCTCCATTCAAATATATGAGTATTTTTCTGTGTCCAGCTGCAGTTAGTTATTGTCTCTACACACCTGACAGTACACATGTCAATCAAACTTTCAAAATAAAAGCACACTACACTTGTAAGAAATATCCCTCATTTTTAAAAAGCGTGATCTGATCCCGACGGGCCAGAGTGCGAGATCCCGACCAACGCTGCTTGCAGCTTTAATTAGTTAATTATCTTTGATAATTGATAATTATTGCAAATAATCAACTGTGTTCCTCACAGATCCTACAGTTGGTGCCCGAATTATTGATTAAGGTTAACAATATTTTGATTTCATAATTCATAATTATCTGTGATAAACAGAGGGGTGGGCTCACAGAGAGAAACTGGTTAGTATTGTGTGTCAAAAGACTCTCACACTGATCATCTCCAAACGTTTTCTTGGTTCCCAGAGGCTTAGGTGACTGGGCCGCGGCCCCATGTGCCCAAGGGCGCGAAGGCCCGTTCAACGCTGCTTGCAGCTTTAATTTCATTTGTTATTATATTATATTATTATAGTGCTATTTGTCACTGAAATTCATCCTACCTCATTAAGAGAGGTCCTAAAAACTCTCCTACCAAAACCTGGAAAACCTGGAAAACCAAATACCAGATGATGATCAGGGGTGTGAACCTGGGACTCTGCTGTCACAGTCCTGCATCTTGTAGCCCCCCATCCACCCCGACCTCCTCCCTCTCACTGCAGAGACACATAGAAATGTAGCTTCATTCATTACTGTGAACATCATCCAGGCAGAGATTATGTTTGATAAGACAACGTCACTGTGAAACAGTTTAGTCGTATATGAAGGTCATTTCTAGAATTCACAAATCTGATTTTCTGGAAAAAAAACTTCCTTCTGTTTGTTTTACATGCAGGAGAAATAAAACACATTCCTGATGGCATCAGGTTAAAGTAGTCATAGAGGACATCATGTGTGTGGTTGCTGATAATCTTCTCTGCTTTGTTGAGGACTTGTTCAGTATTAAGCTGTAACAGGGATCTTTGTGTTTTGAGAATAATTTTAGAGCTGAAGTTAACAACATGTTGCAATGGGCTCTTGTCCTTTTGACAAATGTAAACCAGCAGTTAAAAAACTTTTAATAAAAGAGGAATAAAACGACTCTAATGGAGTTTGGTTTACAGCACAGACGCTGCTGAGCCTTTTTCACAATAACATCTGTACTGTCACTAAATCTCAATCTGTCATCAAACACAGTTCCCAAATATTTGTAGGTCTGGACGAGTTCAACACTTACTGAAGCCAAGAATGATTGTTGGAACTGTCTGTGTGTTTTGGTGAGATTACTATTTCTTTAGTTTTGGACACATGTGAATCTAAAACAGATCTGTCGCACCAGTCCACAGCTCTGGTGTTATGAGTTCATGTGATTGATCCAACTGACTGAGAAGAGACAGAATAACACTGTCAATAATTTTACAATATGATTGAAACTGATTCAGATATTCGACCATTTATAACCACTGTCTGAGTTCTGTTAGTAAGAAAACTGATAATCGATCTAATGCTCTATTTTCGCTATACACTTTTCTTTTTTTGGAGAGCGCCATTTCTTCTTTATTTTTCTCTCCCTTTCTCCGTCTCACTCGTCTTTTTCTCTCTTTCACCGTCTCACTCGTCTTGCCTCCAACTCTTCATCATCTGTCTGCACTGTGGAGTCGCAATGTTTCCTTATTGGAATACACAAACTTGATTGGCTGAGTGGTATCACGTGGTAAGGCTGAACTCGCGTGCTATTGGTCTGTGCGTTTCCTCATCCACTAAACCACTACCGTAAAGACGACAGAAGCTGCGGCAATTAAAATAGAAGCGCCCCGTCAGGTTTTAAATCATAACCCTCTGTCTTGGCTGTAGGTCCGGGTCCGTATGAAAAAAAACAGTTTAGACAACAGGAAGCAGAACCCTCATGCAGACACTCAGACAGGCTGGTTGAGTGAAAGACAGTTTTACTTTTAAATTCAATAAACAGACTTCTAGTTGACAATCTCAACTCAAGGCAGTGAAGCAGGAAGGCGGGTGACCACAGACACACAGCAGGTCAAACTGGATCAGCACAGCAGCTTTGCAACACAGAGGATCTGGAAAACTGATCATCATCAGCTGCATGAGTCGCATGTTTTACCTGCAAGACTCGTGTTTTAATGCTGTTGTTGAAAACATCAGAGAAATAAAAAGCTTGTATCCTGGTACTAGTTGAGTTATAACATCCAAAAGCACCGCGGAGCGTCTCTCCTGCAGGCTGCTGACAGCGCTGCCAGCCGGAGAGTTGATCACACTGGACGGTAGAGGAGGAGACGCAGAGACGCTGGTACATGTCTGTTTCAACAGGAGTTGAATGACTTCACAACATTTAACAGCAGAGCTGAGAGCGTCAGAGCTCAGAGCAGAAACACAGTCGCTCTGCGTCGCTGCTGTCCTCCGCTTCCATCATCTCGCGCCGATTCATTTGGAAAGCGCAGTGCAGTCCAGCCAACAGAAATAAAAATAATAGAAAAGATATGCGATATGACGATATACATCGTGTGACGAGAGAAAAATGTCTATCGTTTCATATTATGCTCTATTGTTTAGATCGTTGTGACGCAAATCATGGCAATATTTTTCGTCATTTGGAGTCTGTCCATCTTTTGTGCAGATTACATTGATTAATTTATACTCGCAAAGCTTTTATTGCAATGACAGTAACATAATGAGTTTAGTTGTTGTCAACTCTTCACCGCTGTCTGTCTCTTCTGCTGAGCTGCACATATGCGGAGGGCTGAGCCCCGCCCGCGCTGAGGAAGAGGAGAGAAGCAGCGAGACGGCAACCAGAAATGACGGCAAAACGCAATAGAGACTGTATTTATTGATGTTATTTACCAAATGTATGTGCACTCTTTTAATTTCAGCTCAGTGTGTGAGAGTCTCTGCTACAGCTGCAGGGTTGACCGGAGGTGTGGGTGTGTTTGTGATTTAGAGTAACCGCTGTGAAACAATCAGAAAATAATGTTTTATTGATCTGATTCACCGGTTTTCTCACTACCAGCCCTCCCTCTCTTCATTCACTCTCTAGCTCACTTGACCACAGCTGCTCTCTCTCTCTCTCTCTTTCTCTCGTCTTTTTTAAATGAGTCAGGAAGCCAACAGAAAAGTCTAACTTAACTTTTAATGTTATCAAAGAAGAGAAATTTCCTCCCCTCGTCCTAGTAACGTCTTTGTCCTCCCTCATGACAGAGTTTACAGCTCTAATCAGTCTGACCTCCGCCAGCATGCTGTAAAAGCACATACAGAGGCGGCTTTATGCCGACCATCTATTTATACATTGAATTAAAATGTGTTATGTCGGGATAGGGATTGTTATCATGATATGAGATCTTGGTCATATCGCCCAGCCCTACCTGACAGTGCTGTCACCCACATGGAAAAAAACATTCTCAAGGGAACACCTGTCCTTGAGAGCACTGTGAACATAGCTGAAGTAGACAAAGTGCAAAGATTTATAATATGAAAATGAACAAGCAAAATATACATGTTAAAGATCAGTTCTCTAACTGGTTTAGAGTCTTGTAACCATAATTGCTTGTCAAACAATGTATGCAAGACTGAACTGACAGTATGCAAGTTATTCATATTCTACCCCCTACACATCTTAACCAGTTATAGGCAAGTTGAATTTGCTCAACTGAACTGACCCGGATGTTTGTGGGCAGGATTGGATGCAGTAACAGTCAAACATAGATCATTTGAGCTTACATTGCCCTCTGGTGGTCAAGTAATGAACATGTTTTAGGAAGGCTGTCAAATAAAGGAGGAACACATATGATGCAAACTGAGAGCCAGAGAAATCATTACAAAACTATAGTAGTACAGTAGTAGCAACGTTATTAGTAGTTATAATAGTGTTAAAGCAGAGGGATAAATATCCATTATGCAAATATAACACGTATAAAGTAACTATATTGGTGGCACATTGAATACTGCACATTAATTAAAAGTTTCTTTGTAAATATGCTAGATCCCTGGCTGCCTGTAGATTCAATGGGAGGTACATGCCAAAGGGAAAAAAAAACAAAAAAACATTATATGGTAACATTCATTCATACGTATGCCGAGTTTAGAGTTTCAATAATTGAGCGAATAAAGGAGGAGAAAGTAAATGAAAGAAAATAGCAACTGCAATAGTGAAACACTGATGATAGTGTATGGCATGTCCAGATAATCATAGTCCATAAAACAATGGAGGTGTGGATTATAGTAGAAGGTGTCAAACTCAAAATGATATACCAGTCTGTGATGCCACCAGTCTGGGAGTGGACGATAGGGTGACGTTAACGTTATGATAATCCCATATTCAAATCAGTTATAGGACATTACTACTTATAAGACCAGGTTTATTATTGAAATGAATACAACTGCTACAAACCTGACTTGTGTTGTAGTAAACCTGAGTCTGTATAAACAGGTGCATTTGTTGTCACTGAGCCTCCATGCCAGAAGCTTGGAGAGTGTGTGCTGTAGGGACGTCAATCAGGTACATTTTTCCAAGACATTTTAAAAGATACTGGGACAGAGTGTTTAAAGTTATAACGGTTTTAAGTTATAAAAGTGTCTATTGTTTTATCAAATAACATGTCTTCTCAAGGCAGTTATTGGTCAGTGTGTCTCTACTTTGGTGTAAATGAGGTCATGACCAAGTGTGCAGAGTTGGAGGAAGAGATACAATGCATGACAGTCCACACTGGACTAGATGGAGTGTGCCTCCATCCATGGGTCCTGCAGGCTGCGTACAACAGCTACAGGCAGGACTATGGTGAACTGGAGGCACAACAACATCTATAAACATGTCCGGGTGGTAATATCATCATGTGTGGTGCTGAGAATAAGGCAGAAGTTTCCTGATCCATCCCATGACTACACTGGTTTTCATTATCCACAAATATAGTTTCAATAGGACAATAAAGTGGTTCACTTGTGAAAATGTTTATGGAACATTTTCTGTCTCATTGCCTTCTAAAAATGCCTTGGCAAAATGAATAAAAGAAGAAAAGGTTAGTTATATTATGAATAATTCATAAAATAGTTAATTGCCTATTCTGTATAGCTGTAGTAATGTATGCAATAGCTTATTTTTTGTTTCAGAATGAATGCTCATGCAGATACTGAATGTTTGTATACTTTTGTTTTTTAACACTACTTTTATAACTTTCAGGGCCAAAGATTAACATCTTCAACATGAACCAGTTTTACCAAAATAAACAATATAAGAACAACTATAGGATCTAAGTAAAAAGAAAAAAGGCCCAGTGTTTCATCAAATTCATGTTAAATTGAGCAGGTCTAGACCGTAGTCTTTAATTTACAGAGACCCAACATCCCTCCATGAGCTGCACTTGGTGACAGCAGCAAGTAAAAAGTCCCTTTAATGGGAAGAAACCTCAAGCAGAACTGGACTCTAGGTGGACGCCATCTGCCTCGACCTGTTGGGTTGAGAGAAAGAGGGACAGAGAGAGACACTGTTGTTGTTGTTGTTGTCTTTTAGAAATAAAACTGTATTAGTGTAATGTATTTCCTCATTAGCTACCTAGCATTTATACCAGCCTCTTGTCTATTGTGCTTGTAATCATGTTCCAACCCTCTGAGCTGATTATCTGCCTGTCTGTCTGCTCCCAGTCTGGATTTTGTTTCAGAATGATGATTCCACTTTTTCATCAAGCTAATTCTTCAGTATTTGTGCTGCTGACATGTTTGATCTGATCTTTCTTCATGATACAGACCCCTGAGCCGTTACTAATGAATGATTTGAATCTAGTGAAGTTTGACCATGTTTACTTTAAGGAAACAGCCTGTGAAACGCTGCTGAATGTGCTGTTGATGTTTATCTGATGATCTTAAAACACAGAGTGAAACCACAGTGGTTTGAATATGTGTTATCAGTGTGTGAAATACTAACGAAAGGAAGCTAAAACATTATTTTAAGAGAACATGTCTTCAACTGATCTGAATCATTTTCTCAACACCAAATCAACATTAAATTAAAAGTGACTGAAACTGTGAACATTCACTTTATTTTTAACTTTACTTCCTTTAGCTTAAAATAAAAGAGTTATGATTTAAACCTGACATCAGTCAAATTCATTTTAGAGTTTCATCACAGTTACAGAGTCAAAGCAGCTTCATCATGAAACTGCTGATGTTTAAAACAGATAGCGAGAATGAGAGGAAGAAAACATTTAATTAGTTCAGCTTAACAAAACATGAACCATCCATCATGAATAGTTGTTGCTCATTAATGTGTTTGATATTAGAAAGTAATATATATTCACTAAATGTTTATATGGTGCTCATAGATCCTAAATGGAGCTGGTTAAAGTAAAGTGTCCTTATCTTCAGTCAGAGTTGAAATGATAATTTATTATTTTATTATTATTAAATATTATATTATTAATTATTATATATCATTATATAAGAGCCTTCACAGCAGTTTTGATCATGAATCTAAATCAGGTTTGATATAAACTATGTAATACAGAATGAGGCCCACCTCTCACGTTGACAACCTCTGGTCTGGAGGATGAAGTGCTGGTGATTTATAAATCACTCCCTGCTGACTGGTAGTTTCCCCCTGCCACTGAAAACTGATAGTAACCTGGATCCTTCAGTGCTAAATGAGTTCAGGCCAATTTCAAATCTTTCTTTAAGTAAAATTCTTGAGAAATTAGTATTTAAACAGCTAAATGATCACATAAATTTCCGCTGTATATTTGAGAAGTTATAATCTGGCTTTCATCCTCACCACACAGCACTGAGACAGCACTAGTTAATGATTTAAATGACCTGAGAATGAACATGGATGACAAGAAACTTTCAATATTAGTTCTTTTAGACTGAAGCGCTGCTTTTGATACAGTTGATCATGAAATCCTTATTAACAGTCTACAGAAGTGTGTTGGCCTCTCTGGCTCAGTTTTAGATTGGTTTAGGACTCATCTGTCCGGCTGAGACTGTTTTGAACTGCCTTTTAAAACTGCCTTTTATCCCCATATTGTTCAAGTGAAACTGTTTCTCTCCCAGGCAGATACTGAGACACTTATCTAAGCTTTTATCACTCGCTGGCTTGATTACTGCAATGCTCTCATTTCTGGTCTATCTAAGAAAGTTATAAATAAACTGCAGATCATTCAGATTGCAGCAGCATGTGTACTGACTAAGACCTGAAGGAGAGCACACATCTCACCCGTCCTAAAGTCCCTTCATTGGTTGTCAGTTTTAGAATCAATTTTAAGATCCTTTTATTGGTGTTGAAATCATTCAGTGACAGTGTTGTAGTACTCGAGTCCAGGACTCAGACTTGAGTTGGATTCAAGTTCTGATTTTCAGGACTCGTGACTCGACTCAGACTTGAACTCGAGCATTGACTGCATTCGGACGAGTTGAAGACGAGGACTTGAACTTGTTAATTGATAAAGAAGTAATATATATCTGATCTTTGGCTGTCAAATATTCCGCACATAGCCACACTATGGTTCACGTCACGCACACAGCAGCAGCTGCAGCACAGACAGCAACAACCACACATGTCGTTGGTATGGAAGTTCTTTAGCGTGAGTGAAGAAGACACAAAGCTCGCAATTTGTAATACCTTTAAGTCCGAAAAAAAAGAAAGAAAGAAAGAAATAAAATCAGAATCGGCCGAGAAAATTGCAATCAGTGCATCATGAATATGTTTAATATAGACCTTTTTTATCTGTATGTCAGCTCTTTGACTGTGCCAGAGTGGAGCACCGGAGCCCATCCTGGAACTCCACTCAGACTCAACCTTGATGACTCGACCTCGAACACTGAGGACTCGAGACTTAGTGACTCGATTAAAACACTGCTCAGTGGACTAGCGCCTGAATACTGTACTTGTCAGACATGTATGCTTCCTCTAGATCACTCATGTTGCAGAGAGAGAGAGAGAGAGAGAGAGAGAGAGAGAGAGAGAGAGAGAGAGAGAGGAGTGTTAACTTAAATCATCGTCAGCTTCCTGATTGATCAGACAGACATATAGAGGCAGTTCTCTGACAGTTTGATGATTTTCTGCATCAGGATCAAACTCAGAATGAATATCCACCATGTTCTGTTCTTCTGCTTCTTATCAGGTGAGGACTGATTACCTGACTGTGTCTGTAAAACTGCAGCACAAACTGCTTCTGGACATTCATTGTGTTCATTTGAACAAATGTCAGATTTGTATCACACAAGTTTTCATGTTGCTGTCATGTTAATTAGTTTTCCTGTCGTTCTCTAAATTATTCTGTTACTAATTACAACATCTCTATAATCTAATCTTGTAATTTAACAAAACATATTGATTGATTGATTGATTGATTAATTGATTAATTGACTTTATTGTCCACCTCTGTGGAAATTTGTCTTTGGCTTCTCCCACAATAAAGCAAAAGTACATACACTACACATAGCACAACACACCATTAAAAACATACAAAATATACAACATACAATAGTGTAAATGGGCAGGTAGCAGCAGATAGGTTATATAAATAATACCAGAGAGAAAATCTTATAAAATAACAAGTGTTCCCTGATGCATCATTCTGTGTTCAACGGCTGTGTTGTGTAGGGAATAAAAGACTTTGTGTATAAGTACCGGTTGGCCTTTGGGGCCCTGAATCGACGGCCAGATGGGAGCAGCTCAGTCCCTGAGTGTAGTTGTGTAGTGTAGAGGTATCTGCAGTTCTATGTTTAGCCTTCCTGTGTGCAGCACTGTCAAATATATTGCAAAGTTGTTTTTGTGACTTTCCAATCACCTTCCCTGCAATGTTAACAATTTTAGAGAGCTTGTTATGAACCATCCATCATGAATATTTGTTGCTCATTAATGTGTTTGATATTAGAAAGTATGAAAGAAAAACATTGAAAAACAGACGTTACACAGAGACACTGTGACTACAACTGCAGCTACAAGTAGAACAACAGCAACTGCTGTACAGTCAGTGAAAACTTTGCTAATGGCTGCCTCTGTATCATCTCTGCTTCTCTGTGAACTGATGGATTAGCCCTCATTAATCTGCAGTCTGTTTACAGTAAGTCTACAATACACAAAGTATTGATCATCAGTATTCACTGTTCATCTTTCCAACAGCACTGCAGGATGGAAACACTGGACTCGTCAATGCAATAAACCTTATTGCTGGAGCTGAAGGAGGAAATGGTTAAATTATTTGCTCCTTGACTTCATCTGGAAGCACCAAGTTCTTCTGTAAAGGAGAATGTAAAGAAGAAGACATTCTCATTAAAACAGATGATGTCACAGCTCAGAGTGGCAGATACAGCATCAGATATGAAGACAGATCTTCTGGAAGAAGAATTATGACTGTGACCATCACACAGCTGACCAAGTCAGACTCAGGACGGTACAGATTTGGTTTGGGTGGATCTTCAGTCCCAGATGATTACTGTGACTTTAACATCACAGTTGTAGATGGTGAGTTTCTACTGAAAGTCATAAAACCTGATATATTTACTATGTTCATCCCATTTAATGATTCTGAAGCTTAAGAATAAATGAAGTCAGATAGAATTTAATTAAATTGTTGAAGAATGTGAGACGTTTATGATATATTGACTCAGTGTATCAATGTTGGATGAAATCATTACTCCAGCAGTCAGACTGTGGTTGAACTGGGCAGCTCCCAGTGTGACTCTGTGGATCTGTGTAAATGTGAAGCAGGAAATATTGTGATCAGACTGCAGCATCTTACAGGAAGTACAGACAGTAACTGTTGATTGTTCATCTTTTCAGCGGCAACGTTGGATGACAACACTCGTTTCATCCGTACAGAAACTGAGGGAGGAAATATCACAAGAGGATGCCTCGATACTGTCAATGTAACCAGGAAGTTCTTCTGTAAGGATGAATGTAAAAAAGAAGAAGACATCCTGGTTGAAACAGAAGGGAACAGAGCTCAGAACGGCAGATACAGCATTGAATATAGAGAAGGATCTACATATGGACTGTCTGTGACCATCACACAGCTGAAGAAGTCAGACACAGGACGGTACAGGTGTGGTTACGGCAGAGCTTCGTCTCCAGATTCATCTGAGACGTTCCAGATCTTTGTTGTAGATGGTGAGTTTTATATTTAATTTTCTGTTCAATGAATATCAATTGTTAAATCATTAAAATTATGAAAACTTATTTTGTTTTAATTTTTAAATGAAAAAAAAAAGAACTTTGAATACAACATTTTAAGAGTGGATGGAAATGACATGACAGAAATAAATATCTTATTTTTCGGGTTACAGTCAGAAGTTGATTTGTGACAACAAGAGGAGTGCTGAGGTTGGCAGAGTCATACTAGTTGTCCAACCTGGGACCTTTTCTATATTTCTATTAACATTAGGTAACATAGAGAAGAACGGTTCCTCAGGTTCCTTAATGTTCAAGACATCATACTCTAAAATGTTTCTAAAGATGAAACTCATTTGTAGAGTCACAAAGTAATCGGATGTAAAATGTGTTGCCTTTATAATGTTAGTTTTTAAATTTACAACAATCAGTTTGTACGATTTTTAAAAACCTTTTCAGACATTTGTGCTTTTATGTTTAATGTCAGAAAATCAACCTGTGGATGTTATTTTCTTACTCTTCTGTAATCAAAAATCAAATAACAAGACTTGATAATAATAGAACAAACTCACATAAAATATTCTTAATCATTTACTTCATTAACATATTTAATGCTGCATATTTCTTGTGTATGTGATGGATGCTGTCAATATGATCTTTCTGTCTAGAGCAGCATCTCATTTCTCTGCATTATTGATTCAGTATCTGATTGTTTCAATATGTTTTCATTGTTCACAGCTCCAACCACTTCAAAACCAAACCGGACTCTCCGACCTTTTCCAACATCAGTCCCATCAGCCTCCACACCAACAACAACACAGAGTTTAATCTCCAGTTCAGGAAGCTTCACACCTTCATCATCTTTCCCTGAAACCACAGAGCAGTTTACAGGTACAGGACAGTTCATGTCTGTCCATCTGTCCATCACTGTCTCTCTGCAACAAAACGTCCTCTTAAAACAGTCAAATTCAGCATAACAACATTGTCTAATAAGAATAACAAGATGGTCCAACATGTGTTTCAGCACATAAGACAGTTCAGCACCTAGAAGAAAACATTTCACGTTTAAACACATCCTACATTTCTAATGATGTAAGATAATTATTAACATGTGATGTAAAAACAAGCTACTTGTGGTCAAAAGCACCACAGGGAACCTTTAAGCTTCTAATACAAGACAAAAGATCCCAGACTTTTAAACTACTACATGTCTCTCTCTCTCTTACTTTCCAGCCGTCTCTGATGTCTCTCGCCCAGGTTACTTCTTGCCTCTGGTTGTATGTGTGGCTGTGATTGTTGTGCTGTTGGCTGTTGTTCTGCTGCTCCTCTACAAACTGAAGAAGAGGAGGAACTCTGGTTTGAACACCAGAGGAACCTCAGACAGCAGAAACATGGAGGTGACTTCCTTTAACTCTGTATGTCTCATGTTAACTCTTACTGTTGGCATTTATACATTTTATTTTTGCAGTTAGGAATAAACAATCTCATGTCTGCAACTACTTCACTAATATGAACAAAACTATAATTTAATAAAATCATAATTATTGTTAATAGACCTCTGTTGTTATCACTAAAATATCAGCAAACAATTGAAGAACACAATATCTGGGCTGTTACCGTGGTTACTGCTATATTTTAGGTTTGATGTCATTCCTGTTTTATTTTCAGTTATCTGTCAGCTATGAGAACCGTCCTCCAGTCTCCATGTATGAAGACTCCATCTACCAGAGCCTGGATCCAGACAGCAGGGATCTGGACCAAACCTACTCTGCACTCACAGCAAACACATGATGATGTTTGGATTTGGATCTGGATTCTGTACTGTGCAGGTTAACATGTGCTGCAAGGTTCCAGTTTGTTCTACTTTCTTTTTTTTGTTTAATCGGCAGATATTAACTATAAACATGTTATTTTTCACCTCTAAGCTGATGATACACAACTGATCATGTTTCTTCTTACTTGCTTATTCTGAAATGTTCATTCTGTCTTCATAAATGTAGATGTTGTTGATATTGTTCTACACTTTGAGCCAACTCTGTCTCCTAGAAATTACATTCATATTCAACTCAATTGCATATTACAGTGCATTCAGAAAGTATTCAGACTCTACTTTTATCACATTTTGTGATGTTGCAGCCTGATGCTAAAATCATTTAACCCTCCGATTGTGTCAAATTTAACTGGTTTTCATGTTTAGATGTGTGAAACATACTTTTAATTTTTCTGATCAAAACAAGGCTTCATCACATCTTCTACAATGGCCTACTGATTATATTATATATATATAATATAATAATATAATAATAATAATAATAATAATATATATATTATATTATATTATTATAGTGCTTTTTGTCACTGAAATTCATCCTACCTCATTAAGAGAGGTCCTAAAAACTCTCCTACCAAAACCTGGAAAACCTGGAAAACCAAATACCAGATGATGATCAGGGGTGTGAACCCGGGTCTCTGCTGTCACAGTCCTGCATCTTGTAGCCCCCCATCCACCCCGACCTCCTCCCTCCCACTGCAGAGACACATAGAAATGTAACTTCATTCATTACTGTGAACATCATCCAGGCAGAGATTATGTTTGATAAGACAACGTCACTGTGAAACAGTTTAGTCGTATATGAAGGTCATTTCTAGAATTCACAAGTCTGATTTTCTGGGAAAAAAAACTTCCTTCTGTTTGTTTTACATGCAGGAGATATAAAACACATTCCTGATGGTATCAGGTTAAAGTAGTCATAGAGGACATCATGTGTGTGGTTGCTGATAATCTTCTCTGCTTTGTTGAGGACTTGTTCAGTATTAAGCTGTAACAGGGATCTTTGTGTTTTGCCAATAATTTTAGAGCTGAAGTTAACAACATGTTGCAATGGGTTCTTGTCCTTTTGACAAATGTAAACCAGCAGTTAAAATGCTTTTAATAAAAGAGGAATAAAACGTTGTCAATATTCTCTGATCGACTCTAATGGAGTTTGGTTTACAGCACAGACGCTGCTGAGCCTTTTTCACAATAACATCTGTACTGTCACTAAATCTCAATCTGTCATCAAACACAGTTCCCAAGTATTTGTAGGTCTGGACGAGTTCAACACTTACTGAAGCCAAGAATGATTGTTGGAACTGTCTGTGTGTTTTGGTGAGATTACTGTTTCTTTAGTTTTGGACACATGTGAATCTAAAACAGATCTGTCGCACCAGTCCACAGCTCTGGTGTTATGAGTTCATGTGATTGATCCAACTGACTGAGAAGAGACAGAATAACACTGTCAATAATTTTACAATATGATTGAAACTGATTCAGATATTCGACCATTTATAACCACTGTCTGAGTTCTGTTAGTAAGAAAACTGATAATCGATCTAATGCTCTATTTTCGCTATACACTTTTCTTTTTTTGGAGAGCGCCATTTCTTCTTTATTTTTCTCTCCCTTTCTCCGTCTCACTCGTCTTTTTCTCTCTTTCACCGTCTCACTCGTCTTGCCTCCAACTCTTCATCATCTGTCTGCACTGTGGAGTCGCAATGTTTCCTGACTGGAATGCACAAACTTGATTGGTTGAGTGGTATCACGTGGTATGGCTTAACTCGCATGCTATTGGTCTGTGCGTTTCCTCATCCACTAAACCACTACCGTAAAGACGACAGAAGCTGCGCCAATTAAAATAGAAGCGCCCCGTCAGGTTTTAAATCATAACCCTCTGTCTTGGCCGTAGGTCCGGGTCCGTATGAAAAAAAAACAGTTTAGACAACAGGAAGCAGAACCCTCATGCAGACACTCAGACAGGCTGGTTGAGTGAAAGACAGTTTTACTTTTAAATTCAATAAACAGACTTCTAGTTGACAATCTCAACTCAAGGCAGTGAAGCAGGAAGGCGGGTGACCACAGACACACAGCAGGTCAAACTGGATCAGCACAGCAGCTTTGCAACACAGAGGATCTGGAAAACTGATCATCATCAGCTGCATGAGTCGCATGTTTTACCTGCAAGACTCGTGTTTTAATGCTGTTGTTCATCGTTTGTGATGTGAAAACATCAGAGAAATAAAAAGCTTGTATCCTGGTATTAGTTGAGTTATAACATCCAAAAGCACCGCGGAGCGTCTCTCCTGCAGGCTGCTGACAGCGCTGCCAGCCGGAGAGTTGATCACACTGGACGGTAGAGGAGGAGACGCAGAGACGCTGGTACATGTCTGTTTCAACAGGAGTTGAATGACTTCACAACATTTAACAGCAGAGCTGAGAGCGTCAGAGCTCAGAGCAGAAACACAGTCGCTCTGCGTCGCTGCTGTCCTCCGCTTCCATCATCTCGCGCCGATTCATTTGGAAAGCGCAGTGCAGTCCAGCCAACAGAAATAAAAATAATATAAAAGATATGCGATGTGACGATATACATCGTGTGACGAGAGAGAAAAAGTTTTTATTGCAATGACAGTAACATAATGAGTTTAGTTGTCAACTCTTCACCGCTGTCTGTCTCTTCTGCTGAGCTGCACATATGCGGAGGGCTGAGCCCCGCCCGCGCTGAGGAAGAGGAGAGAAGCAGCGAGACGGCAACCAGAAATGACGGCAAAACGCAATAGAGACTGTATTTATTGATGTTATTTACCAAATGTATGTGCACTCTTTTAATTTCAGCTCAGTGTGTGAGAGTCTCTGCTACAGCTGCAGGGTTGAGCGGAGGTGTGTGTCGGTGTGGGTGTGTTTGTGATTTAGAGTAACCGCTGTGAAACAATCAGAAAATAATGTTTTATTGATCTGATTCACCGGCTTTCTCACTACCAGCCCTCCCTCTCTTCATTCATTCTCTAGCTCACTTGACCACAGCTGCTCTCTCTCTCTCTCTCTTTCTCTCGTCTTTTTTAAATGAGTCAGGAAGCCAACAGAAAAGTCTAACTTAACTTTTAATGTTATCAAAGAAGAGAAATGTCCTCCCCTCGTCCTAGTAACGTCTTTGTCCTCCCTCATGACAGAGTTTACAGCTCTAATCAGTCTGACCTCCGCCAGCATGCTGTAAAAGCACATACGGAGGCGGCTTTATGCCGACCATCTATTTATACATTGAATTAAAATGTGTTATGTCGGGATAGGGATCGTTATCATGATATGAGATCTTGGTCATATCGCCCAGCCCTACCTGACAGTGCTGTCACCCACATGGAAAAAAACATTCTCAAGGGAACACCTGTCCTTGAGAGCACTGTGAACATAGCTGAAGTAGACAAAGTGCAAAGATTTATAATATGAAAATGAACAAGCAAAATATGCATGTTAAAGATCAGTTCTCTAACTGGTTTAGAGTCTTGTAACCATAATTGCTTGTCAAACAATGTATGCAAGACTGAACTGACAGTATGCAAGTTATTCATATTCTACCCCCTACACATCTTAACCAGTTATAGGCAAGTTGAATTTGCTCAACTGAACTGACCCGGATGTTTGTGGGCAGGATTGGATGCAGTAACAGTCAAACAGAGATCATTTGAGCTTACATTGCCCTCTGGTGGTCAAGTAATGAACATGTTTTAGGAAGGCTGTCAAATAAAGGAGGAACACATATGATGCAAACTGAGAGCCAGAGAAATCATTACAAAACTATAGTAGTACAGTAGTAGCAACGCTATTAGTAGTTATAATAGTGTTAAAGCAGAGGGATAAATATCCATTATGCAAATATAACAAGTATAAAGTACCTATATTGGTGGCACATTGAATACTGCACATTAATTAAAAGTTTCTTTGTAAATATGCTAGATCCCTGGCTGCCTGTAGATTCAATGGGAGGTACATGCCAAAGGGAAAAAAAACCCCAAAAAACATTATATGGTAGCATTCATTCATACGTATGCTGAGTTTAGAGTTTCAATAATGGAGCGAATAAAGGAGGAGAAAGTAAATGAAAGAAAATAGCAACTGCAATAGTGAAACACTGATGATAGTGAATGGCATGTCCAGATAATCATAGTCCATAAAACAATGGAGGTGTGGATTATAGTAGAAGGTGTCAAACTCAAAATGATATACCAGTCTGTGATGCCACCAGTCTGGGAGTGGACGATAGGGTGACGTTAACATTATGATAATCCCATATTCAAATCAGTTATAGGACATTACTACTTATAAGACCAGGTTATTATTGAAATGAATACAACTGCAACAAACCTGACTTGTGTTGTAGTAAACCTGAGTCTGTATAAACAGGTGCATTTGTTGTCACTGAGCCTCCATGCCAGAAGCTTGGAGAGTGTGTGCTGTAGGGACGTCAATCAGGTACATTTTAAAAGATACTGGGACAGAGTGTTTAAAGTTATAACGGTTTTAAGTTATAAAAATGTCTATTGTTTTATCAAATAACATGTCTTCTCAAGGCAGTTATTGGTCAGTGTGTCTCTACTTTGGTGTAAATGAGGTCATGACCAAGTGTGCAGAGTTGGAGGAAGAGATACAATGCATGACAGTCCACACTGGACTAGATGGAGTGTGCCTCCATCCATGGGTCCTGCAGGCTGCGTACAACAGCTACAGGCAGGACTATGGTGAACTGGAGGCACAACAACATCTATAAACATGTCCGGGTGGTAATATCATCATCGTGTGGTGCTGAGAATAAGGCAGAAGTTTCCTGATCCATCCCATGACTACACTGGTTTTCATTATCCACAAATATAGTTTCAATAGGACAATAAAGTGGTTCACTTGTGAAAATGTTTATGGAACATTTTCTGTCTCATTACCTTCTAAAAATGCCTTGGCAAAATGAATAAAAGAAAAGGTTAGTTACATTATGAATAATTCATAAAATAGTTAATTGCCTATTCTGTATAGCTGTAGTAATGTATGCAATAGCTTATATTTTGTTTCAGAATGAATGCTCATGCAGATACTGAATGCATACTTTTATTTTATAACACTACTTTTATAACTTTCAGGGCCAAAGATTAACATCTTCAACATGAACCAGTTTTACCAAAATAAACAATATAAGAACAACTATAGGATCTAAGTAAAAAGAAAAAAGGCCCAGTGTTTCATCAAATTCATGTTAAATAGAGCAGATCTAGACCGTAATCTTTAATTTACAGAGACCCAACATCCCTCCATGAGCTGCACTTGGTGACAGCAGCAAGTAAAAAGTCCCTTTAATGGGAAGAAACCTCAAGCAGAACTGGACTCTAGGTGGACGCCATCTGCCTCGACCTGTTGGGTTGAGAGAAAGAGGGACAGAGAGAGACACTGTTGTTGTTGTTGTCTTTTAGAAATAAAACTGTATTAGTGTAATGTATTTCCTCATTAGCTACCTAGCATTTATACCAGCCTCTTGTCTATTGTGCTTGTAATCATGTTCCAACCCTCTGAGCTGATTATCTGCCTGTCTGTCTGCTCCCAGTCTGGATTTTGTTTGATGATTCCACTTTTTCATCAAGCTAATTCTTCAGTATTTGTGCTGCTGACATGTTTGATCTGATCTTTCTTCATGATACAGACCCCTGAGCCGTTACTAATGAATGATTTGAATCTAGTGAAGTTTGACCATGTTCTGTTTACGGAAACAGCCTGTGAAACGCTGCTGAATGTGCTGTTGATGTTTATCTGATGACCTAAAAACACAGAGTGAAGCCACCGTGGTTTGGATATGTGTTATCAGTGTATAAAATACTAACGAAAGGAAGCTAAAACACTATTTTAAGACTACATGTCTTCAACTGATCTGAATCGTTTTCTCAACATCAAATCAACATTAAATTAAAACTGACTGAAACTGTGAACATTCACTTTACTTTTAACTTTACTTCCTTTAGCTTAAAATAAAAGAGTTATGATTTAAACCTGACATCAGTCAAATTCATTTTAGAGTTTCATCACAGTTACAGAGTCAAAGCAGCTTCATCATGAAACTGCTGATGTATAAAACAGATAGCGAGAGTGAGAGGAAGAAAACATTTAATTAGTTCAGCTTAACAAAACATGAACCATCCATCATGAATAGTTGTTGCTCATTAATGTGTTTGATATTAGAAAGTATGAAATATTCACTAAATGTTTATATGGTGCTCATAGATCCTAAATGGAGCTGGTTAAAGTAAAGTGTCCTTATCTTCAGTCAGAGTTGAAATGATAATTTATTATTTTATTATTATTAAATATTATATTATTAATTATTATATATCATTATATAAGAGCCTTCACAGCAGTTTTGATCATGAATCTAAATCAGGTTCGATATAAACTATGTAATACAGAATGAGGCCCACCTCTCACGTTGACAACCTCTGGTCTGGAGGATGAAGTGCTGCTGATTGTAAATCACTCCCTGCTGACTGGTAGTTTCCCCCTGCCACTGAAAACTGATAGTAACCTGGATCCTTTAGTGCTAAATGAGTTCAGGCCAATTTCAAATCTTTCTTTAAGTAAAATTCTTGAGAAATTAGTATTTAAACAGCTAAATGATTACATACATTTCAGCTGTATATTTGAGAAGTTATAATCTGGCTTTCATCCTCACCACACAGCACTGAGACAGCACTAGTTAATGATTTAAATGACCTGAGAATGAACATGGATGACAAGAAACTTTCAATATTAGTTCTTTTAGACTGAAGCGCTGCTTTTGATACAGTTGATCATGAAATCCTTATTAACAGTCTACAGAAGTGTGTTGGCCTCTCTGGCTCAGTTTTAGATTGGTTTAGGACTCATCTGTCCAGCTGAGACTGTTTTGAACTGCCTTTTAAAACTGCCTTTTATCCCCATATTGTTCAAGTGAAACTGTTTCTCTCCCAGGCAGATACTGAGAGACTTATCTAAGCTTTTATCACTAGCTGGCTTGATTACTGCAATGCTCCTGTTTCTGGTCTATCTAAGAAAGTTATAAATAAACTGCAGATCATTCAGATTGCAGCAGCATGTGTACTGACTAAGACCTGAAGGAGAGCACACATCTCACCCGTCCTAAAGTCCCTTCATTGGTTGTCAGTTTTAGAATCAATTTTAAGATCCTTTTATTGGTGTTGAAATCATTCAGTGACAGTGTTGTAGTACTCGAGTCCAGGACTCAGACTTGAACTCGAGCATTGACTGCATTCGGACTCGGAAGTTGAAGACGAGGACTTGAACTTGTTAATTGATAAAGAAGTAATATATATCTGATTTTTTGCTGTCAAATATTTCGCACATAGCCACACTATGGTTCACGTCACGCACACAGCAGCAGCTGCAGCACAGACAGCAACAACCACACATGTCGTTGGTATGGAAGTTCTTTAGCGTGAGTGAAGAAGACACAAAGCTCGCAATTTGTAATACCTTTAAGTCCGAAAAAAAAGAAAGAAAGAAGATCAGAATCGGCAGAGAAAATTACAATCAGTGCATCATGAATATGTTTAATATAGACCTTTTTTATCTGTATGTCAGCTCTTTGACTGTGCCAGAGTGGAGCACCGGAGCCCATCCTGGAACTCCACTCAGACTCAACCTTGATGACTCGACCTCGAACACTGAGGACTCGAGACTTAGTGACTCGATTAAAACACTGCTCAGTGGACTAGCGCCTGAATACTGTACTTGTCAGACATGTATGCTTCCTCTAGATCACTCATGTTGCAGAGAGAGAGAGAGAGAGAGAGAGAGAGAGAGAGAGAGAGAGAGAGAGAGAGAGGAGTGTTAACTTAAATCATCGTCAGCTTCCTGATTGATCAGACAGACATATAGAGGCAGTTCTCTGACAGTTTGATGATTTTCTGCATCAGGATCAAACTCAGAATGAATATCCACCATGTTCTGTTCTTCTGCTTCTTATCAGGTGAGGACTGATTACCTGACTGTGTCTGTAAAGCTGCAGCACAAACTGCTTCTGGACATTCATTGTGTTCATTTGAACAAATGTCAGATTTGTATCACACAAGTTTTCATGTTGCTGTCATGTTAATTAGTTTTCCTGTCGTTCTCTAAAATTCTGTTACTAATTACAACATCTCTATAATCTAATCTTGTAATTTAACTAAACTAAATGTAATTTAACAAAACATATTGATTGATTGATTGATTGATTGATTGATTGACTTTATTGTCCACCTCAGTGGAAATTTGTCTTTGGCTTCTCCCACAATAAAGCAAAAGTACATACACTACACATAGCACAACACACCATTAAAAACATACAAAATATACAACATACAATAGTGTAAATGGGCAGGTAGCAGCAGATAGGTTATATAAATAATACCAGAGAGCAAATCTTATAAAATAACAAGTGTTCCCTGATGCATCATTCTGTGTTCAACGCCTGTGTTGTGTAGGGAAAAAAAAGACTTTGTGTATAAGTACCGGTTGGCCTTTGGGGCCCTGAATCGACGGCCAGATGGGAGCAGCTCAGTCTCTGAGTGTAGTTGTGTAGTGTAGAGGTATCTGCAGTTATATGTTTAGCCTTCCTGTGTGCAGCACTGTCAAATATATTGCAAAGTTGTTTTTGTGACTTTCCAGTCACCTTCCCTGCAATGTTAATAATTTAAGAGAGCTTGTTATGAACCATCCATCATGAATATTTGTTTCTCATTAATGTGTTTGATATTAGAAAGTATGAAAGAAAAACATTGAAAAACAGACGTTACACAGAGACACTGTGACTACAACTGCAGCTACAAGTAGAACAACGGCAACTGCTGTACAGTCAGTGAAAACTTTGCTAATGGCTGCCTCTGTATCATCTCTGCTTCTCTGTGAACTGATGGATTAGCCCTCATTAATCTGCAGTCTGTTTACAGTAAGTCTACAATACACAAAGTATTGATCATCAGTATTCACTGTTCATCTTTCCAACAGCACTGCAGGATGGAAACACTGGACTCGTCAATGCAATAAGTGTTTATGCTGGAGCTGAAGGAGGAAATGGTTCAATTATTTGCCACTTGACTTCATCTGGAAGCACCAAGTTCTTTTGTAAAGGAGAATGTAAAGAAGAAGATATTCTCATTAAAACAGATGGTGTCACAGCTCAGAGTGGCAGATACAGCATCAGATATGAAGACGGATCTTCTGGAAGAAGAATTGTGACTGTGACCATCACACAGCTGACCAAGTCAGACTCAGGACAGTACAGATGTGGTTTGGGTGAATCTTCAGTCCCAGATTCTTACCGTGACTTTGACGTCACAGTTATAGATGGTGAGTTTCTACTGAAAGTCATAAAACCTGATATATTTACTATGTTCATCCCATTTAATGATTCTGAAGCTTAAGAATAAATGAAGTCAGATAGGATCTAATTAAATTGTTGAAGAATGTGAGACGTTTATGATATAGTGACTCAGTGTATCAATGTTGAATGAAATCATTACTCCAGCAGTCAGACTGTGGTTGAACTGGGCAGCTCCCAGTGTGACTCTGTGGATCTGTGTAAATGTGAAGCAGGAAATATTGTGATCAGACTGCAGCATCTTACAGGAAGTACAGACAGTAACTGTTGATTGTTCAACTTTTCAGCAGCAACGTTGGGTCAAAACACTCGTTTCACCCGTGCAGGAACTGTGGGAGGAAATATCACAAAAGGATGCAGCGACACTGTCAATGTAACCAGGAAGTTCTTCTGTAAGGATGAATGTAAAAAAGAAGAAGACATCCTGGTTGAAACAGAAGAGAACAGAGCTCAGAATGGCAGATACAGCATTGAATATAGAGAAGGATCTGTATTTGGACTGTATGTGACCATCACACAGCTGAAGAAGTCAGACACAGGACGGTACAGGTGTGGTTACGGCAGAGCTTCGTCTCCAGATTCATCTGACAAGTTCCGGATCTTTGTTGTAGATGGTGAGTTTTAAATTTAATTTTCTGTTCAATGCATATCAATTGTTAAATTATTAAAATTATGAAAACTTATTTTGTTTTAATTTTTAAATGAAAAAAAAAGAATTTTGAATACAACATTTTAAGAGTGGATGGAAATGACATGACAGAAACAAATATTTTATTTTTCGGGTTACAGTCAGAAGTTGATTTGTGACAACAAGAGGAGTGCTGAGGTTGGCAGAGTCATACTAGTTGTCCAACCTGGGACCTTTTCTATATTTCTATTAACATTAGGTAACATAGAGAAGAACGGTTCCTCAGGTTCCTTAATGTTCAAGACATCATACTCTAAAATGTTTCTAAAGATGAAACTCATTTGTAGAGTCACAAAGTAATCTGATGTAAAATGTGTTGCCTTTATAATGTTAGTTTTTAAATTTACAACAATCAGTTTGTACAATTTTTAAAAACCTTTTAAGACATTTGTGCTTTTATGTTTAATGTCAGACAACCAACCTGTGGATGTTATTTTCTTACTCTTCTGTAATCAAAAATCAAATAACAATAATTTCTTGTGATTAACAGAACAAACTCACTTCAAATATTCTTAATCATTTACTTCATTAACATATTTAATGCTGCGTATTTCTTGTGTATGTGATGGATGCTGTCAATATGATCTTTCTGTCTAGAGCAGCATCTCATTTCTCTGCATTATTGATTCAGTATCTGATTGTTTCAATGTGTTTTCATTGTTCACGGCTCCAACCACTTCAAAACCAAACCGGACTCTTCGACCTTTTCCAACATCAGTCCCATCAGCCTCCACACCAACAACAACACAGAGTTTAATCTCCAGTTCAGGAAGCTTCACACCTTCATCATCTTTCCCTGAAACCACAGAGCAGTTTACTGGTACAGGACAGTTCATGTCTGTCCATCTGTCCATCACTGTCTCTCTGCAATAAAACGTCCTCTTAAAACAGTCAAATTCAGCATAACAACGTTGTCTAATAAGAATGACAAGATGGTCCAACATGTGTTTCAGCACATAAGACAGTTCAGCACCTAGAAGAAAACATGTCACATTCAATTTTACAATAAATTTCCTTGTTATCTTCACGTCTAATGTTTAAACACATCCTACGTTTCTAATGATGTAAGATAATTATTAACATGTGATGTCAGCACATGACAAGTCAAGAAACATTCAGACCAAAGTCTGAGATGTTTTTTCAACAGGAAGATCTCATTTTTGATAAAGGTTTCCTGTGCAGTTTTCTTGTACAGAGGTTATATTTATATTCAGTGTTACTCACCAAAACATGCTGAGTGTATCCTTTAGGTCCAACATAAGTGTTGAATATGTTTCCTCAATCATAAATATTTGCAAAGCTGATTATATAAAGTATTTTAAATCTTGCATTGCTTGCAGTCTTCTCTCCTGCTTTTGTTGGTGCTTTGCTGCGTTTCTGGGCAGGTTCCTGCATCCTGTAGATCAGTGGGATGATGTGAAACCACTGGCAGGATTCTGCATCACGTCAACCACATGTGCACAACGTAGATCCACATGTAAAAACAAGCTACTTGTGGTCAAAAACTCCACAGGGAACCTTTAAGCTTCTAATACAAGACAAAAGATCCCAGACTTTTAGACTACTACATGTCTCTCTCTCTCTCTTCCTTCCAGCCGTCTCTGAGATCTCTCGCCTAGGTTACTTCTGGCCTCTGGTTGTATGTGTGCCTGTGGTTGTTGTGCTGTGGGCTGTTGTTCTGCTGCTCCTCTACAAACTGAAGAAGAGGAGGAACTCTGGTTTGAACACCAGATGAACCTCAGACAGCAGAAACATGGAGGTGACTTCCTTTAACTCTGTATGTCTCATGTTAATTCTTACTGTTGGCATTTATACATTTTATTTTTGCAGTTAGGAATAAACAATCTCATGTCTGCAACTACTTCACTAGTATGAACAAAACTATAATTAAAAAAAATCATAATTATTGTTAATAGACCTCTGGCCTGTCCAGTTGTTATCACTAAAATATCAGCAAACAATTGAAGAACACAATATCTGGGCTGTTACCGCGGTTACTGCTATATTTTAGGTTTGATGTCATTACTGTTTTATTTTCAGTTATGTGTCATCAATGAGAACCGTCCTCCAGTCTCCACGTATTAGGACTCCGTCTACCAGAGCCTGGATCCAGACAGCAGGGATCCGGACCAAACCTACTCTACACTCACAGCAAACACATGATGATGTTTGGATTTGGATCTGGATTCTGTACTGTGCAGGTTAACATGTGCTGAGAGATTCCAGTTTGTTCTACTTTCTTTTTTTTGTTTAATCAGCAGATATTAACTATAAACATGCTATTTTTCACCTCTATGCTGATGATACACAACTGATCATGTTTCTTCTTACTTGCTTATTCTGAAATGTTCATTCTGTCTTCATAAATGTAGATGTTGTTTGATATTGTTCTTCTACACCAACTCTGTCTCCTAGAAATTACATTCATATTCAACTCAATTTCATATTACAGTGCATTCAGAAAGTATTCAGACTCTACTTTTATCACATTTTGTGATGTTGCAGCCTGATGCTAAAATCATTTAACCCTCCTATTGTGTTAGGGTCAAATTTAACTGGTTTTCATGTTTAGATGTGTGAAACATACTTTTAATTTTTCTGATCAAAACAAGGCTTCATCACATCTTCTACAATGGCCTACTGATTACATTTTATGTTGTTAATTAATGTATTTAAATTCCAAAAATCTTGATACTGAACATATGGGTGAAATGTTCAGAGACAACGTACCTGGTTGTTGTTTTTTTCCACCAAAATATCTGATGTTGCAGTAAAATATCAGCTGGTAGAAACTGCAGCAGTATGAAAGTGTTTGTTTATTTTACAATATGATTGAAACTGATTCAGATATTCGACCATTTATATCCACTGTCTGAGTTCTGTTAGTGAGAAAACTGATAATCAATCTGATGAGTTGATGATTTAAATGGAAATAAGATTTGAGCTTTTTTTATTAGTATGTGTGGCTGCATTGTATTAAAGGCTGATGAAAAATCTACACAAAATAATCTTACATATGTGCTTGTTTGTTCTAAATGTTCATGTAGAGAGTTCAAAATAAATAACTTTGCATCATCAACACCTCTCCCAGGCTCATCTTTCATTACTAGTGATGTTAATGTTATAGTTATTTAGGATTTTAGGTGTACTGGTCTTCAGAATTGGAATGATGTTAGAATTCTTCCAGAGATCAGGAACAACCTCAGAGTCTAAAGAGAACTGAAATATCTTTGAAACACATCACTCAGTTCATCAGCACAGTAATTCCACCATCATTTCATTTGTTATTATATTATATTATTATAGTGCTTTTTGTTATTGAAATTCTTCCTACCTCATTAAGAGAGGTCCTAAAAACTCTCCTACCAAAACCTGGAAAACCTGGAAAACCAAATACCAGATGTGAGAATATGCGTCCAATCAGTCTCCTGAACTCGGGCACAAAAACTCTTAGCAAGGTGCTAGTAAGACAGCTAGAGGGGTTACTCCCTAACATAACAGGTGAGGAACGGGATGAGTTCATTCTGGGTAGACACAGCTTTCATAACGTCAGGAGGTTACCTCTGTAGATTTATGTTTCCAACTTGTACCCTTCAAACTTCAAACTAAAGAAGGAATACACCTTTACACACATGTATATCTTGCAAGTCAAAATGTTTATTGCTCTTTATTGGAGGAAGTCAAATAAACCAGGTATTAAATAATGCATTAACAAAATGGCATCATGTATGATATCAGAGAAGATAACTTACATATTCAAAAGTAGATAAAACATGTTTGAGGAAGTCTGGAAACCTTTTATTACATTCCTTACAAATACAAGTGAACAGAGGGCAACAATCTTATAATTTCTTAAAAATGATATAAATAAATATCACCTTTGAGACAAGAACAGCATTGACAGTACTACCTAGAGTGGAGGCATGATTTATTTTTGTTTGTATGTTTGGTATTGCTGTGTTGTTGCTGTTTTTTCTGTGTGTGGGTTTAAGTCACCCATTTGTCTTTTCTTAGTAATACATTATTGCTAGTGTAATGTTTTATCACTGTGTTATTGTGAAAGTCTGGGGTAGTGAGGTTGAGGGAGGTGGAATATTATTGGTCTTTGTCATTTGTACTCGTAAAACTCATTTGTACTCCAGCAGCAATACTGTAGGAAGGTCTGTCCACCATAGTGAGTCATTTTACAGCCAGTATGTGTCAAATTTAAAAGTTTCTGACTCTGGTGCCTCCTAGTGGTCGTAAAGACACTTAACACACAGAGAGCTTTAACATTTGATTCAAATTGTTTTGAATGCTGCAGCTTTTTAATCTGAGTTGCTCATCTTTGTACCTTTTCCTGTTTGACATCACATGTTGCATCATACATTTTCTGGCCTGTAATCATCAAGTGTTACTTTATAATGTGATATTTATGAGAAGCTTTTAATGAGCTTTATCAAAACTACTTTACTGAGTTGTTATGAAACTCTTCCTAAATTCACTTAAAGGACTCCGTTTCTTTGGCTGACAGTGTGGAGCTTCAGGAACCCAGTCTCTTTATTCAGAAAACCTCCTCTTATATACTCTTAAATCACAGAATTAATATGAGGTTTCACATCTCCATTTTCATGGTTGACGTGCTGATCGTCCACATTCGGCCAGTTTGTACTGTAACAAACCAGTTTAGACAACAGGAAGCAGAACCCTCATGCAGACACTCTGACAGGCTGGTTGAGTGAAAGACAGTTTCTTTTACTCAGCTAAAGGAATATAATATATATATGCTATATCTAAGCTAGCAACCTCCAGCTACATTTGAAAAAATGATTTTCTTTGTGAGGAAGGTTAGACACAATCTCACTGTTGATATTATGTAAATATCATCAGAAACAGTCTGCTGGAGGACAGAGGGGAGTCTGGGCTGTAAGGAAAGATGACTTTAACCAAAAGTTGTTTAGATTTCTCTAATGTCACAGATATGTATGTTTAAAATAGACTCAGTATTCATAAAAATGAGTCAAAAAAGGGCCAGAATACCAGATCTTTAATCTAAAATCTAAAATCAGGTCTGGCTTCTCTTTGCTCTCAAGAGAAAATGCCACTGGTCAGAGATATAGTTGCAGAAGAAGAACAGTAGAGGACGTCAACATGTTTGGAGATAATCTAAACATTTCATTGAAATGAGTGTGGCTGTACAAAAGAGGATTAGGGCCACGAGTGAAAAATGTTTTTGGAGTTCTGAGTTTAAAGTCACAATTCTGACTTTAAACGCAGATCTACATTAGATTTTAACAGTTGGCCCTAATCCTCTTCCATATTGTTGTTTAACATGCTCAGACACATAATCACATAGAAGCAAAAGGACATTTAATGTCCATAGATGAAATCCTAAAATTGAACTACATTAACCACAAACCACATTGACCTGCAAATGAACAGAATCCAGACAGCATTCTGTGTGTTGTCTGTGTGAGAGTGCAGAGGAAATTCAGTCCGGATCCCTGCCGGCTGCATCCAGGCTCTGGTAGATGGAGTCTTCCCACATGGAGACAGAGGGACGCTTCTGATAGCTGATGAACTGAAGATTCAAACAGCTGCTGAGACGATTCAAAGGACAACTCGTAACATAACATCACTACTTATCAGCCAGTGATGAAACAATACAGTGACAATAATTACAATACTACATTAACCCAAAACATTATTAATATCTGTAAGGGCTGCAACGGACATTTTATTTTCATTTCATATTAATTAATCCTCATTGGGCCTCATTACTGCCATGTTGCTTCTAAATAAATTATTCTTCATTATTTTCTGATGTGGTGCTATTTTATTGGTCTGATCTGTATCAGGTGTAATGATGGTTGAGTCGGATGTTGCTGTACAAACCGTGTTTGTAGTTTCAGTTGTGATTGTTTGACCCCGAACACTGTGCAGTTGATAAAACCCTAATTCCAGTACAAGGGAAAATTATGGTTTATTAAGTAAAATTATGTTGGGCCCTGGCTACAAGTTTGGCTATCAGCAATAATTAATGATTATCGAGATAATTTTTAATTATTAAAATCAATAAAATGATTAATAAGAATTAATAATAATGGGGCACCACCCTGGAGTCAGGGAAAAAGATTCAGTCTCAAAGTGTATTAATCTATCAATTTTGAACTTTGCTTAACAATTAACTTAATAACTATAAACAAATTACCATATCAATAACTAGTTAAGGTTGAAGGATTTTGGAGTTCTTTGCAGAGCAGAGTTTTGCAAAACTCATTCTTGTGCAACATTAACACAGACAATAGGTATATCCAAAAGCATTTATTTAACAAAAGGAAATAGAGCAAAACACACAATATTAATCTAGCTAAGTGTACTTATATACAAATGTTTGCCTCACACGGGGCACCATTTTGTTGGGCCATGGCTACAAGTTTGGCTATCAACAATAATTAATGATTATCAAGATAATTATTTATTATTAAAATCAATAAAATTATTAATAAGAAATAATAATAATGGGGCACCACCCTGGAGTCAAGGAAAGAGATTCAATTCAGTCATGCTATGCTTCACTATATGTTGCTAGGCTATGCCCAGTTGTTACCAGTCTGTGAAGAAAGAGATGCTTTGTGGTGTTCTGCTTCTTCTGGAGTCAGGGAAAGAGATTCAATTCAGTCTCAAAGTCAATTCAAGAGCCAAGTCAGTCTCAAAGTGTATTCATCTATCAATTTGGAACTTTGCTTAACAATTAACTTAATAACTAGAAACAAACTACCATATCAATAACTAGTTAAGGTTGAAGGATTTTGGAGTTCTTTGCAGAGCAGAGTTTTGCAAAACTCATTCTTGTGCAACATTAACACAGACAACAGGTATATCCAAAAGCATTTATTTAACAAAAGGTAAAAGAGCAAAACACACAATATTAATCTAGCTAAGTGTACTTATATACAAGTGTATGTGTGTGTGTGTGTGTGCGGAAGACAATGGCAAGATGACTGAAGGCGCCTGGTGACTGAACACATGGCATGCAGACAATATGGCCGACAGAGGGAACTACAGACAAAAGGCCAGACCATGTGGTGAACCACATGTGCTGCCTGAACCAAAGTTTGCAAAACAAGGTATTAAACCTCTTAACTGTGTGGTTCTCTGTTTAAGGCCAACTGGTGTAGGCTTAAGGTACCAGGTTAGGAAGAGGTTAGTTGCATGCAAGGCATTCTCCGCGTGACGTGTGTGGTTCTTGGCAGAAATAGACAGGGAAAGTGATGGAAAGATAGGGCTGCCAGTGGCAGAAGCGCCACAGCAGACACACTTCCTGTGTGAACACTGCAAGCGTGAGAGACGCAGCAGTTCAGCGACGCACACGCACTGCTGAGGTTCACACATCCAGTGTCTCCCAGGCGTTAGCTGGTGAATCCGTGGAAGAGACACGTTGAGAAGGGTTTGGCTCCAAAGCTGAAAGATGCAGGCGTTGCTGGGGAGACAGCACTCAAGTCGTGCAGGTCAGAGGGCCCAGGTCACTCCTTTGTGTAGAGTTAGTGGCAAGCTAACTCTGTTTCGTGGCTCCTGTACTTGTTAAATCAGCCAGCAGACTTGAGAGGTAGTTGCTGGCACTAGATAACTTCAGTTTCTGAGTCTTACGCAGGCTCTTGCGTCTTTTGCCGTAAAGAAAGGAGTTCTGTGTGTGTCTGCTGTGAGCGGGCCACACAAGAGAGCTGTGAGGAGAAAAAGGAGCTGAGAGCTGCTTCTTCGGCAGCTGGAGGTAAAAAGAGAAAGGAGGAGGGGTTCTCTGGTTTTGTTAAGGTGGTCCCATGGGTGGAGTTTCACACCTTAGGTGCGAACAACCGAGGGCTCAGGTTTCTTACAGTCTTGAAACATGTGGTAAGCTAGTGAGATCCAACAATTATTAAATACCAAATTCTCATAAATACGAATTCAAGAATGAATCAATTCATTCATGAATATTTTATTTCTTATAGCAAGCCTTTTCTCTCTTCTAGCACTCTTTTTTAGAGAATGACTTCACCCAACATAAAGGCCTTTGCTTGGGGCTCTTGTTTAAAATCTGAACATGAAAGTTTAAGAACATGGAATTATCATATACAAATAGTATGTTTTCATGCTGAATATGAGCATATGTAATCCAGAATTCAGTATGTAGAAGGAACACATAAAACCATGAATAGTCTACAAAATCAGTGTTGACATTGTAGAGAACTTTAACTCCTCCCACAAGGGTGGGACAATGAAACAACTTGCATGAAGTGGGATATATAAACAGGAAGTCTTGGCCCAGATATCCGGGCTGTTGCCTCCAGAGGCTAAATCGTCATTAGGCGTAAGCTGATGGGTTCTGACATTGATGACATCCTGAATTTATAATAAGATCAAACCTGAATTTTGTATTCTGATGACATCTTCTTTAATTCGTATTGAAATAAAATCTGAATTTCTTAAGAATGTTTTTGATGATTTTTTTCTGTACATTCGCCACCAGTCTTTACACCTGCCAATGAAACAAAGAGCAGCAAAATAAAATGTTGACTTCTGTGTAAATTAAAACGATAAAATTACAAACACTAAAATGATTAATCAAGGTTACTTTAATAAATGCACCTTTGATTGGCATTTTACAAGTCTCTGTGTAAATACAAAAAATAATCAGTGAAGCTGGTTATCAACCTAAACAAACATTGTTTTACTAAAAGATTCAGTCTCTCAGTTTAAATTTCCACCTCATCACATCACACTCAGACTGCTTTAGAAAAACAGGTGTAAGCTGGTCTGAAGTCTTCATGAGATGAACACATTCTCTGTTTATAAATACCAGTTTATATGTGGTAAATAACGTGTGGTTTCTATGCGTACACACTGTAAAGCATGTGACCCCTGCTGTGTGGGCCCCAATCTACACTAACACCACTGACTGGCAGAATCTGTTGATTAATATTTTCACATTTCTGTAGATTTTTGTTTGGGGTGTCTTTAAGGTCCCATGTCTCTATGTGGAAGTGGAAGTGCCTGAAATCCCCAAAACTCATTTATAAAGTGAGTTATCGGCCCATAACTTGTAAGTTATAGCTACCAGAGGTCTGAAAGTTGGTGTACTAAAGCTGTGCATTGGTTCCAAGTCGGTAGGTGGTGCCGTCTCTGAGTTATGATGAGCGACCACTAGGGGGCGGGGGAGTGCTGTTAGGAGATCAAACCAATGGCAGAACTGAAGGCACAGGCCATCAACTTCCTTGTCCAGGTCAGCACTGTCTCTCATTCAGACCTCCAGGTTGTAACGTATCCAGTCTATGGATCCAGATTTACTCTGCTCTTTGCTGTTGAAGTGTCCACCTTGGATTGCACTGTAGCACAGAGGCCTGAACTGATTGACAGCCATATTGCAGAAAATGTTGACCTAACCTAACAGAGTGGGTCTCGGTCTTCCAAAGACTGTACCTATACTGTGTAAATCTGAAGAGGATGGTGTTCCCCGTTTCCCCCATGTATGGTACACTACATTGTTTACAGGTAATCAAATAATGGATCCCTCCCTGGTATGTACGAAAAACATTGTTATTGTCTGTATTTCGTATCCAGATTCAGTGCTGAAAAAAATCCCCTTGACCTTTGGGTTTTTGGGTGTGCAGTGGTTTTAATTTAGCCTTGATCAGATAGTCTCACAGTTACTGTCTCTACAGAAAAAGAAACAAATGCCAAAAATACAGTAATATTAAGTGTAACAGTGAACTGATTCTAGTGAAATGCAGTGCAATGAGCAATTATAGAGTGTGGTCTCACATATACTGCCGTGCATCATATTAAATAAAAACAAACTATATCATATGTTTACAGTTATGAAAACAATCATTTTTATTTTGTTTCCTCT